>NC_051179.1:47909574-47946956 GCF_013339695.2 Rhipicephalus sanguineus | reverse complement strand
TTTCTTAGACCGGCTGGCTACCCCTGTGCTGGGGGAAGGGGTAAGGGGGATAAAGATGATAGAAGACAGATGTTACAAAAAGGAGAGCAAGAAAAGGAAAAAGAAAAGGAGAGATGGCAAAAAGGAAACGAGAATATGTCACTACTTAGAGTCTGTCTCTAAGACCAGTTGTCCGCAAGAAGCGCAATAATGCTTTTAAAGCCTTCTGTGCTGACGATGGACTCGGCCAGGGTCCCAAAACCCTTTGTTCCGACAAAGGGCGATCGTCAAGTTTATCTAGCGCATTGGAAAGTTCTTGTCTTGGCGCACTGAAACTGGGACACTCACACAGAAGATGGGAGATCGTTTCTTCGCAGCTGCAGTAATTGCATGTGGAGTTGTTGGCCATTCCAATCAGACAGGAGTAGGCGTTCGTGAAGGCCATGCCAAGCCACAGGCGGCACAGAAGCGTCTCCTCAGCTCGCGATATTCCTGACGGAAGACGGAGCTGGAGATTGGGATCCAAGCTGTGTAGACGAGCGTTGGTGAATTCAGCCGAGTTCCACTGGGCAAGTGTGAGTTCACGTGCCAGCGAACGAAGTCTTGCAGCTGCGTCGGTTCTGGAGAACGGTATATCTGCGTAGTGGTCACTGTCATGTGCAGATCGGGCAGCCTCATCCGCACGGTCGTTTCCGTATATACCACAATGACCCGGTATCCACTGATACGCTATGTTGTGTTTTTTCTCGACTGCATGGTGGTGGAGGAGCCTTATAGCAGCGACTAATTGCTCATTAGGTCCATAACGAAATGGCGACATAAGACATTGAAAAGCTGCCTTGGAGTCAGAGAAGATGGACTAAGCTTGCGAAGGTTCTTCGATTACAAATTCTAGTGCTGCACGGATGGCGGCGAGTTCTGCGGTCGTTGATGATGTCAAATGCGTGGTTTTGAATTTCATGGTGATTGACTTCGCGGGAATAAATACTGCCCCTGCTGAGCTTGCAGAAGAGACAGAACCGTCCGTGTAAATGTGAAGGCGTCCGCTGTGTTTCTCATGCAGGTACAGTAGTGTGGCTTGTTGTAGGGCTAAATATGACGACGGTTTCTTCTTTTGGATTCCGGGAATGGTGAGTAGGGCTTCGAGTGGGTGTAGGCGCCACAATGGTAACGGCGGTCTTTCTGCATGCGTGAAGGTCGAGGGAACCACTACTCGATGTGATGCTACAGTACCGCTGAACGCAGAGTGCGACCTAGATGTAGGAAGTGAGGCGAGGTGGTGCGACGGAATCCGAGCGAAATGTCTGATGTGCATTCTCAAAACATCGATGCGTATGTATGTAGTGATTGGATGGTCACGCGCGATGACGACAGTCGCTGCTGTAGATGTGCATCTCGGAAGGCCAAGGCATATTTTCAGTGCTTGAGCTTGAAGCGACTGGAGGACACGTGCGTTCGTTCTTCGGGTTTTACAAAGCACAGGTAGGCTGTAGCGCATGAAACCGAGGAACAGAACGGTGTAAAGTTGAAGCATCGCTCGCACAGATGCACCCCACGATTTTCCAGCAAGAAACCTTAAGACGTGGGTGATCATGGTCAGTTTCTTCTTCATGTAGGCGATGTGAGGGCTCCAGGACAGGTCGCGATCGATTATGACCCCCAGAAAGCGGTGGGTCTTCTCATAAGTGATAGCATGGCCGTTGATTTTAATTACATACGGGCCCATCGCCTTGCACGTGAAGGCAACAAGTGAGTACTTTTCTGATGACAGCTCCAGCCCCCGTCCCTGAAGGTACTTTGTCGTCAGTGTAGCCGCTCTCTGAAGCCTGGCACGTACGTGAAGACGCGTCACCCCCGAAGCCCAGATGCAGATGTCATCGGCATATATTGATAGATGAACAGACCGTGGAAGTGCGTCAACCAGGCCGAGAAGCGTTAAGTTAAAAAGTGTGGGGCTCAGAGCTCCACCTTGAGGCACGCCGCGACAGGTGTAATGGTGCGTGGTTGGACCATCTTCAGTCTGTACAAAGAAGGTCCTGGCCTTCAAATAGCTGTCAATCCATTGGTAAACACGGCCCCCTAATCCAATACTTCCCAAGACATCCAGAATGGCTTCATGCGATACGTTGTCGTAGGCGCCTTTCACGTCCAAGAACATCGCCGCAGTTAATCTTTTTAGGTTCTTTTGCTGTTGCACCGACGAAACCAGGTCGATAACGTTATCGATGGACGACCGTCCACGCCGAAAGCCGGTCATAGCCTCAGAGTATATCTTATAGTGCTCCAGGTACCACTCTAAGCGAGTCAATACCATCTTCTCCATCACTTTTCCAAAACAGCTGGCAAGTGCGATGGGGCGATATGAGGTCAAGTCTAGAGGAGATTTACCTAGTTTAAGCAGAGGAACGAGGCGGCTGGATTTCCACGAAGAAGGGACCAGTCCGTTGCACCATGAGTCATTGTACACGGCCAGAAGGGCACGCCGAGCTGCTTGACCGAGGTTGCAAAGTGCCAGATAGGTGACCCCATCAGGTCCAGGTGATGAAGATCGCTTGCATGCAGTCAAGGCTGCCTGATGTTCCTCTGGAGAGAACAGATTGTCCATTCTTGAATCTTTTGAACCTGGCGCGCTTCGTAGGTAACGCGTGGTGGACGCGGACACCTGACCGGCAACCTTCACGCAGAAATCTTCTGCGACTTCAATTTCGCGGCGACCTTGGTGGACAGCAAGGCATCTGAAGGGGCGATGTTGGTGCGGCGATGTTCGTAGGCCACGAACAATCCTCCATATTTGCGATAGAGGCTTGTGTGGATCAAGCGACTCGCACAAAGATTTCCACCTGAATGACTGGAGTGAGTTGATTCGACGCTGAATCTTCTTCTGCAGACGTCTTGCCTCCCTCAAGTCGTAAATGGATTTTGTGCGCCTATAGCGTCGTTCGGCACGGCGACGGATAGCCCTGAGCCGCTCCAATTCCGCTTCATACTCGCAAAATTTCGATGAAGGTTCAAAATTATAAGTAGCTTCGTGAGCAGTATCTCTGATCATACCCTCCAGATTTTCGAGAGGACGAGCTTCATTTTCCTGACACCGCTCTTCTGTTAGCGACCTGAACTTTGGCCAGTCGATGCGAGGCGTAGCGGTGAAATTTTGTAATTTGCTCAGGCCCTTTATTTTTAAATAGGTTTGAATGTGGTCACTCCCATAGGTCTCATTATCTGCAAACCACTGCACCTTGTGAGTGACGCTTCGTGACACAAACGTGAGGTCGAGGCAGCTGCTGTATGTTGATCCCCGCAGAAACGTAGGACTGCCGTCGTTTACGCAGCGCAGCTCTTGATCCGACGCAAAGGAGACAACTTGTCTTCCACGACGATCCATCTTCAGACTTCCCCATAGTGGGTGGTGAGCGTTGAAATCACCGGTAACAATCCACGGTCCAGGAGTCGCTGATAAAATTGCGCTTAGTCTTGCAGAGTCAAAACGGCTTGAAGGTGAAATATATGCACCTACTAGAGTGAAAGTGAAGTCCCTGCGTTTTACTGTCAGGCAGACATACTGGTTGTTATCATCAGGTGTTACTGGGTGTTCGATATAGGTAAGCTCGCATCTGATATAAGCGATGACTTTACTCTGCTCGTTGCAGGTAGCCGACTTGAAGGCTTCGTACCTAGATAACCGTATTGCATTGTGAAGGCGTGGCTCGCAAATGACGATAATGGGGAATTGGTTCTTGAACACAAACGGTCGAATATCCGATATGCGGGGTTTGAGGCCTCGGGCATTCCATTGGAAAATCGATGCTTCTTTGACATCTTTACGGAAGGCTTGCAGAGGAGGAGCCATGGTGCTTTTCCAGGCTTGACAGCACCGGGTTCAGTGCATCCAATATTTGAAGTGCCCTCTTAGCCGCCGGAGTGTTGATGCTATTTAGGAGCGCACGAATCGTATTCATGAGGGCCTTTACCATGGCTACGATCTCCTTATCTCGACTATCCCCGCACTGTCGTTCGGAAGTGATTTTAGACGAGCGACGCTGTGGCTCTGTTGGCGGGTCCACCGTCGGCAACGCTGGCCATGCGTCAGGTGGGCCGATGATGCTCGCGTCTTTCTTGGACTGTTCGTTGCCGGTGTTGCTGGACGCTTGTGGTGGTGTATGGACGGTCATTTGGAGAGGTGCGTTCCCAGCTTCGGCAGCAGGCTGAGAAGGCCTCCGGCGACGAGAACGTCGGCGTCGCACCTTGGCAGCAGCCTCTCTTCGGGTTGAGCCGTCCCGGACCATTTGCCTCAACACCTGCATCTCCTTTTTCATATTTGGGCAATCCTTTGACGATGCGTCGTGAGGGCCGTGACAATTGCCGCACTTGCGGTGTTCTGCATGGCAGGCGTCTGTGCTGTGCGACTCTGAGCATCGCGAACACACGGCAGGGTTTGTACAAACAGCGCTCACGTGTCCCATCTTAAGACAGTTCCGGCATTGAAGTGGCCTCGGCACAAAGGGTCGCACTGCGTGTCGAAAATGGCCGACTTTGACGTGCGATGGAAGGCTGTCTCCCTTGAACACCAGTTTAACACAGCGTGAGTTACCCAGACGACGGGCTTGCAGTATGATAAGTCCTTCCGTCACCGGCTTAATGAGAACCGGGAAGTCACTTTCGCTTATGGAAATGTCGACGTCGTATATAACACCGGCTGTAGAGTCCCTGCCGTCAGGTATGTAGGAACGCACGTTTATGTCCTCCAACACCTTGACGTTGCTCAATACATCCAGTGTGTTTCGTTGCGTGACGTCTATGGCGAGAACATTCTTACGGCTATTGATCCGCACATCCACAATTTGTCCCGGGGCGATGGCCTCAAGAGACCTAGACGTGGCTTGACGATTGAGCCGGTTTAGACTATCAGCAGCAGCCACCGGCATAAACAGAATTGTGTGAACCGGTGGCTCTCGCGTCTTCGTAGTAGTCTTACTTGATGAAGGAGATGCCATCAGTAGTCTTCTTTTTGCCTTGCGCCTCGTCACAGGCACAAAGTCAACTTCATCTGAGCTTTCGTCACTGGCCGTAGAGTAAATCAGCGTGTCCTCGCTGTCGGCATCACTCGGGTGGCCGGTGCGCTTTCTCGGAGCAGCTGCAGTTGACGTGGATGGTCTGGGCGAAAGCCCAGGTGTATCCACGTCCATTTCCGCAGGCACGGGGACGGTGTCTTCCGCAAACACCAAACAAAACCTTGAAAAATTGCAGAGACTGAAATCAGTGTTCTAGTAGTAGTAGTAGTAGTATCCTCCAGGGTTGCCACTGACTTTCGAGTAAATGTCGCCAAACGACGAGCAAAAAGTCGCCAAAAGTCGCCATTTTTTTACAAATTTCGCCAGAAAAATCGCCATTATAGATTTGTGCGGCATACCTAGTAATAAAAATTTCCACTCACATATAGCCCCGTAGAATACAGTACCATCCAAGACACTTCAATTATATTGACGTTTGTCAATTCAGTCATATCGTCCATTCACCATGGGAGCGCACGGTGCTGCTTCTCCGACTAGACGCAAGTTGTGCGTGGTGGCGCAAGGTTGAATAAATAAAACGGTCATGATATCCTTCCATCCCTGTCCGCTCGTTTCAAAGGTAAAAGTGTGGTAAACCTTGGGCAAAAACCGTGTAAGCGTTGTTTGTAGGCAGCTTTACGTGCCCTTATGTGAATTAAAATGATTAAAAAGTTTATTGAAGGTAACACGACAGAATTCTTACAGGAACTGATCATTAGTGAGTCTTACACCTTTTCAGTGTGAACTAATATGATACCGGACGCCACCGACTCTTTCTTACGGTCACTTATATCTACACGCGTCAATCCGATGCGTTATCCGATGCGAACAGGTAGACATTGTAAAATGTTATATAGCAATTGTTTTCATTGCACACGCTCACCGAGAACAATGGAAAATGCCTAAATAAATATTTTTTATTGCACAAATAGCTGCGTATCCGCCTGTCTTAGCTATTACAAAACAGTCTTTACGAGCTGAATTGGGGGTAGTGCAACAGTGAATAAGTCGCCCAGCTATTCAGAACAGTTGGAGCTTTGACAGAACAAATGTTCGGAACACGTGGCCAACCTGTCGTCTAGCCCCTTCAGAAGCGATACTTTAGAGAATCTTAAAGCACCTAAAGCCATAACTTAGTCAAACACTGCCCTCTCGCGGTTTGCAAGGCAGTCCGCTGACTTACATTTTGCTAGAATGTCGCTAGGGGACGTTCCAGTACCTCCTGCATAAAGATGAATTGAGGAGTTACACACGAGTTACAGGACGGACATACCATATGACGCGTAATATGCACATTCTACTCGTGGGTCTAAAACCAAGAAAAATACAGAGAATGTTGCCGCTCATTCGCTGAGAAGACACTGAGCTTAGGATGCATAACTCAGTGGAGACCTAAGCCGAAAATCGCCAAAAATTCGCCATGTCGCCATTCATAATTTTAGGCCACCACGGGCCTCTCAAATTCGCCAATTTGGCGAAAAGTAGCCACCACTGGCAACCCTGGTATCCTCTACTGCATGGTACATACCCACTCTGGGGGATTGGCCAAGAAGTCGTCTTTAAAAAAAAAGTTTGTTTTTTTTATATTTGGAGTATAAGGAGCAGTCTTGTCTCCTGTATTATTTAACATATTAATGAGCTCAATCCCCACTTGCCAGGACGTGCAAATATATATTTATGCAGATGATATTGCATTCTTCGCGGCAGATAGTGACATTCATTCTTTATATAAAAAATTACAGACATATATAAATATGCTAGAGATATGGCTAGAGACAATTTGTATGACCTTAAATGTAAATAAAAGCGCACTGTTAATATTTCCATTAACAGACCCCATCTCAATTTCAATATGTTATAAACAAGAGCCCATTCCACAGGTTGAGTCGCTTAAATATTTGGGGATAATTTATAATGGCAAGCTAAACTGGACTCCTCACATAGAAAGTATTGCATCTAAGGCACAAAGTACCTTAGGCATACTACGAAGACTAAGCAGCAGACGATATGGATTACGTAGGGACACAGTGGTAATGATATATAAAATGTGCATGCGCCCAATATTAGAATTTGGGTGTGTATTGTTCTCAGGTGGCCCTGCTTACAAACTTAAGCCTCTGATTCTGCTGGAGCTAGAAGCCTTGAGATTATGTCTAGGGCTCCCTAGGTTTGTAGCTAACAATGTTATGTACCAGGAAGCTAGATTGCCAACATTGCCTTGTCGATTCCGCATCCTAACGGTGCAGGCATTTTTAAAATTTTATAGCTATCCGTTAAGACGATCTGAATATGCTTTTATAAAAAAACCAAGACTCCTTTTTTCTTGCTCATTGGCCACGTTTTCGTACACCACAGATTATTTTTGTTCAGAAGCAGCTAGACCGTATAAACGTGAAAATTCGAGATGTGCCTGCAGCAAATGTGTCCAATGAGAACCTAAAGATAGAATATGATGAGATTTTCACCTCTCAACCTAAATTTCAACCATACAGGATATTAAATAGCCGGCTGCAAGATAACCTTGCACACGTGGAAACAAATAATGTAGTAGCCACAGACGCTTCAGTAATAGACGAAAAGGCAGGAGTAGGCATTTACTCCCCTTCGCTTGGCTGGTCATTTTCATTAAGACTACCGGACTTCACCCCCATTTTTGAAGCTGAACTCTTGGTAATTATTCTAGCCCTGCGTAAATTAGCTTTGAACGCCCATAGCGCAATAATAATAACAGAATCCATGTCAGTATGCACGTCCCTTACAGCTTCATCAAAATCAACTGCCCTAAAAACATTCCTGACCCTAATACCTCCACAGCTGAAGCTCTTAAAATTATTATGGGTACCTGGCCACTCTGGATTAGAATTAAATGAAATGGCTGACTCACTAGCGCGAGCTGCATTGAATGGTCCAATTCTTTCTGTCCTTCCTGTAGTGGCCAGTAGAACTGCGATTAGATATAGAAAATTCTCACTTCGTGCAGACGCCATAGAATCAATAACAGCTAGGACAGAATTTAGTCATTTAAAATTTCCGTGGAAGATCCAATGGTGTCCTACTAGACAATTGGAACGATTAGTAACTAGACTACGATGTCATGTGCCCCCGTTAAATCTATATTCACACAGGGCTGGTCTGGCGATATCGCCCCTATGTCACTTTTGTTTAGAAATAGAATCAATAGAGCACTACTTTTTATCATGTCGCAGATACAGATTACTCAGAAAAAGACTTCTTGATATCCCATTTGCTAACCTGGGGCTGCACTTCACAATTGACAATGTGCTTACCTTCGGTGCTTCAACTCTGGGCTTCAGCCACAGAAATGCGTTTGATGCCGTGTGTAGCTACCTTCACGAAACAAAACGAATACGACTTTAAATTCCCGATTGGATAAATATCATTATAACAGAAAAAGAAGTTTTGATATTATTTTCACTATTATTGTGCTTCTTCTTCTTATTATTTTTATTCTAATTCCTATTCGGGACAATGATTAAAGTGTCTGATCTGTATGTTTAAAAAACTATTATTGCACTCTTTCATTGATGCGTACGTTTTTTTTGTTTTTTTTTGTATATTCATTGTTATTATTTATTTATTTATTCTTTTTATTGGCATCAGTGTTCTACACAAGAAACACTTCGTCGTCGTCCCATACATTACTGACTGCAGCTCCTGTGCCACTGATAGTTAAACGTATGTATTGTCGTTACTTGGGTCTCCGATTGCGAAGCGACGTGTTTTCCCGCATAAAGCACTCTGATGCGTTTACGTAGACGCGGCGGTCATGTACATTAGTCGTGTACATAGGTACATTAACCTGCCGCGGTGGTCTAGGGGTTATGTTGCTCGACTGCTGACCCGAAGATCACGAGATCTAATCCCGGTCGCGGCGGATGTCGTCGGAGGCATTGACAACACTTAATGACGCAAGAGAAACTCCTAGTGTTTTGAACTGCACGTACGCAAGGCCCGTGCCCATCCAAGTCGATAAAATATGAACGCAGAACCCTCGTAAGGTGCTTACAGGTCGTTCGTTCATGCTGTTAGGATGGTTTTTGTGTTCCGTGTGGCCTTTCCTTTTCCTGCGCATGTTCCCTCATGTATATATTTATGTGTGTTGGCTCCTGCATTAAAGTACGTCGTAAGTAAGCACTCTGTTAGTAGCCTCGCTTGTCTTTGTGCTTCGCGCTGTTTCTGAATTAACTATAGATAACCAACAAGACCAAGCTTCCTTTGTAACGCTCATACCACTTATAATGTTTTCCACTGAACGGTAAGGATAGGTAGAGAGAGAGAGAGACAGACTGTGAAGAGGAATTGTAGGAACCACATGCTTGTTTCTAGCACGCCGTGTGGTTAGGAAAAGGGGGCTGGTGGAAAGGGGACGAAGAGAGGGAGATAAGAAGATATAAACCACACAGTGAAGGCGTTCCAATAAAGTCGTTCAGATAGGACAGTGGATCGCAAGAAGCGCAGTATGCACGGTCTTCTTCTGCGACGTGAAGCCCTGTCGATGGCGTAAGATTATTTCGTCGGACAGAGGTAGGGCGTCCATCCGCTTGAGTGCATGCGTTGCAGGGGGACAGCACCTGTGTACTGCAATGCGTACGGCGCACGGAGTACTCGCAAGGATAATTATATCGCGAACACATATCAGGCACTGGGTTCTACAATAATAACGAGTGAAGCTCTCGCATCACTCGCCACTGAATGAATGTGATAACGACTTGATGATTCTGTTTCTGAAACGATCTCATCCAGAAGAACACAACAACTTTGTTTTTTTTTTTTCTCCTCGCCAGTCGTCTCCTTTCCCGTCGCTTTTTCCGGAGTAGTTCAAGCTTTCCACAATACGCGACACCGAGGACATCAAGTCTCCGTTAGCGCGTGTAGAACCAGGGACGAAGACATCAGATCGACACTTTGCACATAGAGTGGTCGGTCGTTCCATTGTCTGAAACACGCAGGGGCAAGGCGAAGAAGAAGCAATGGGCGGTCTTCTTCTCAATCTCGCCGAGGAGCCCTTAGAAGAAACGTTGGCGCGTCCGGTCTGGAAACGCACTAGAGCCCGAGAACAAACCTAGGGTCGTCACGCGAGGAACGTGTCTTTCTCGAACAGTTTCTTGCAAATTTCGGAGAAACTTTCTGGCCGAAGAAAGCGCCGTTCTTTCACCCCTCGCGTCTGCATAATGTCTCACTTACGCAGATTACCGAAGGCCCGGAGCAAATGTCCCGTACAATCTGAGCGCGGAACTACAGAGAGAAAAAGAGTCAGAGAAAGAGAGAGAGAGGGGGGGGGGCGTGTAAGAACGGGACATTATGCATGGACGAAAACCGTACATACGGCAAGGAGGAATAGGAGAAGCAGGTTTTCGTATTCGAATAGCTCTTTTTTCCTTTAAAGGGTGCGATGACCGCATTCGAAATGAAGCAGAATGACGGAAGGGGGGCGCGGACTCAGCGTTCCCAGGGTAAAATGGCGGTCGCTCGAAGGAGAGATAAAAAGAAGTTAGGCCTAATGTTAGGTCGTACGAGAACAAGCTTGAGAACAAAACGGGAATGCCGAGGAGGATGGGAAGAATGGAAAACGGCGGGCACTTATGATAACGACACGATGTGCGGAGGCTGTGCTCCCTATCACGCCATGCACCCCCCTCCCCCCACTTTCCTTGCGCCCCGAGGAGGCAGCTAAGTTCTAGTGAAGCAAGAATGTGGACGAAATAGAGAAACTGCAGATTGACAAAAAAAAAAACAGAATGAATATGGAAGAAATCTGCAGTGTTTGGAAGGCGCAGAACGTTTTCTCTGCGCTTGGCACTATGGTCAAACTGCTAGGTGGGGGGAGGCGATTCTGGCGCGTCACTTATACACATCTGAGTCCAATTGCGAATGAGTTGAAGAATTGAGAACGGTCGGGGTGTTCCTTTTCGTCACGGTATAAAGTGCCCATAGCTAGGTGGTGAAGTGCTTTGAATACGCGGGCGATTTGCCAAAGCGAAAAGTGCGCAGGACAGCAGTTCGCGCCATCACACGCAGCACAGGCGAGTCTGTGTATACGCCATGGATAGACCGCCTTGTTCCTCCTACCCGCCTTAACCACCATTTTTCTCGGGTCGTACGTCTTCAGGCGGGCCAAGAAAGTTCATCTTAAAGTGCAGTTGGCACGCTAAGATGCTCAGTCTCACTCACTCACGGCAACGAATGGTCACGGAAACACGCGTGCGCGGTACCATAGACGCACAGATCTGTACAACTACCGATATCGCGTACAAGAACGCAAGTTGTACAGCCCACCCACCTCCCGTTCCAGCTAACCCGCGAGTTACCTTTAACCTCAACACACACACACACACACACACACACACACACACACACACACACACACACACACACACACACACACACACACACACACGCACACACACACACACACACACACACACACACACACACACACACACACACACCACACACACACACACACACACCACACACACACACACGAATGAATGAATGAAGAATGTTCTTTTGTTAAATTTTCCAGGTGCACATTCTCAGCTCGCCTCGAGACATATAACTCGCCCCTTTCGAAACAAAAGGCTCACCGCGTTACTTTTCTTTCACCTATAGAACCGGCTCTTTGGCTCTCCACTCCTTTCCTCCGTACTCGAAAGCAGCGGCCAGCCGCACAAGAAGTTGAGCTCGAGAGAAACACCGCGCAGTCTTCCCAAATTGCAGGTTTGGTCGCCGAGCAAAACACCTCGGCCTAAGACTCAAAACGTAGTCGCCCCTTATTTTTCTTCGCAGGGGCTGCGGAAGCGACGGGTCATTCAGACGCAGCCGCGCCGCCCCTTCCTCTCTAAAACCACCGAGTCTCCCCAGCTTGGCCAAAGGGCCTGGGCCGCCTGAAGGACGGCTATTAGGACCGCCGGGGGAATAGGCCCTTATATACTCCTCTTCTATATCTTCCCCAACGCCTCTTCGCGTAGCGCGCGCGCTGTACTGCGGTGTACTGCGGCGTTTTGCGCTCATACGTGTGTACGAAAGTAGCCTCGGGACGCCTCCTACGGCCCGCGCGTCTTTAAGCGCACGCAACCTCCGCCTTCTTGCGTTCGTCGTGCTTTTTTCTCTCTCGCTCCTTATGTCTGACAGTCTTTGTGTCTGACTCGACGAGCCAGCTGTCCTTTGTATCTCTCGGAATTCTTGTGCCCCACTAAACCCATTGTTTCTCGAGGGCCACACATCCGCCCCAACAGCAGTTCACTCGCGCCTGCTTCATTCCTCCTGTACGAAAAACTACAGTTGCTAACGAGACGTTGCCGGCCTCCGTGGCAGATACCCGCTTTGTGGCTAGGTTTCCTGAGGGAGAAACGCGCCTCTAATCCAGCTAGGGCGCCGTACATGTGTAGCCTTTTCCATTTTAGCGTTTTCGCGAAAACCATCTTCCTCTCGTCGCCGTATTTGTTTCCCTAAACGCCGCTCGCGGTTTGCACTCGCGGTGGTCTGCTCCTTGTCTCCGGTGATGGAGATTACAGCGGTCCCGTTGGCTCGCCGCCGAGGTTCGCGCTGCAGCCCTCGCTTGTTTCGCTCTTGCGATGAAACGGTCCTCTCGGGACAAATTCCGCGCTGGAGGACTCGAAAGTTGGTTTCTCTGGCAGTGCGCAGAACGAGGCGAGCCGAGAGCCAAGCCCATCCAAAGTCGAGTCGTCGGAGAAACTAAGCTTTGTGTAAGATGACAAAGAAACTAAGAACAATAAAGGACATCAGTTTCTTTTTTTTTTCGAGCCCCGCGGGTAAACGCTTGTCTGACTGCTGCTACAAATGGGTCAGCCCAGAAATTAGTGCGAGGAGAGCACTCTAGTGAGGCATAAAGAAGCCGCGCGCGCTTACAAAGCGAGGAAACCGTTGGCGAGTCTGAAACGCGCGGCGCGGAAGAGCAGTAGCAAGACTACGAATACTGACGGTTTTTTTTTTGGAGATCTCCTTGCATCTCACGGCTGTTGAGTGATGATGTCAGACTGGTTGCGCTGTATTTTTTCCTCGGTAGCGCAATATAAGAAAACTTGAGAGCAGTGTAGGACTCTGTAGCGGGTGATACAATTTGTCGGGATAGCCAAAAAACAAATAAAAAAAAACAAAGTAACAGATCGCAACTAGTATAATGTGTAGTAGTAGTAGTAGTAGTATCCTCTACTGCATGGCTCATACCCACTCTGGGGGATTGGCCAAGAAGTCATCTTATGAAAAAAAATTTTTTTAAGTATTTTGAGTATTGAATGCTGATGCCAATAAAAAGAATAATGGGTGTGTCACCCTTTTCTCTGTCCTCTTCCATTTGCGCTGGACTGTGTTTTTATGGGTATAATGTATGTCGCTTCTCTCACTTTGTATTATGTCTGCTTGCCTAGGAATTAGTTTAAACGTGTGTATTCTGAATCTTTCTTTTGCTGTCTAACAGCCTACAGCCACAGATTGGCTTTCCTCAAAACGCTGAATGTACGACAAGCTTCATGGTGCATTCATTTTGTTTTTTTCTGTCGTGAACCATAAAATAGGTTCGTCCCAGCGTAAAACCTTAAGCGCGCGGACTTCGGAAGAAAAGCCGTTGAATGGAGCGCTCATTATCTAATGATTTCCGGCACGCAGTTAAAGGTCAGCCTTTTTTGTATAGTTTGTTTCGGTTATACATAAAATTTCACAGTGTATTTGTCTTCCATGCACGCCAAACGAACACCGTCGAGCTCCAACGAAAGAGTTAGCACACGTAATTCGGGGAAGCTATGACGCTCGAGTCTTGCATTTCAGAAATGGGACAAGCAGTTAAGGCTTGCTATCGCCAGCCGGTAGAAAAAGGGTAAGCGTTATCATCTTTGCCTATGTCTTCGACGCGCCATGTTTATTCCTCGATTTCTTATGAACGAGACCAAGAAAGGGAGAGAGATGCACACCCCCTCTCCACGCACACGCTCGACGACAGCGTGCGCCAAAGCGTGATTGCGATAACAGCGAGCCGATAGCAGAGGGCTGCTGCTCCCCGGCGGGGCTTTGCGGCCTGCGAACTTTTGACCAACCCTGTACCTCTCAGTGCTGAATTTTAAGAAAACCATAAAGCCTCATTTTGAACACCCTGTATAATACACATATGTATACACATAACCTTACGAAACCAAGAGGCAATGAAGCCAAGGAAGCTGTAGTGGACATTATTTGTAGTCTCAACGCTAGAAGTAATGTCCGCTACACTTTTACTTCACTTCATTATCTGTTGGTTTTATTAGGTAGGCGTCCAACAAAGAAACGAGTCCTTCATTCGTTTCCTTCTTTCGTACATATACACATAAACGATACACATATACACAAAAACTTGAGGGGGCCTGGAATGTTGTCATCAAACAGTTCCAGTTTCGGTTGGCATCAACCGTGTGTTTCCTTAGAGTGTCGTCCCTGGCGCCGTGCTGTAATGATGATAGCCTCGAGCTGCTTCCTGGCTCCAAACATCGGCTTCTGAGATCATTTCCTAGAAACTCCTGCATGCCCTCGGTCTCCGGCCTGGTGGCCTCTACATCGGCCGCGTACTGCGCCGACACAACAGGGAATCTCCTAATTCTTTGTTACGTAAAGTCCAGTCCAAATCGCGTCGCACGTGGTCGCCGCTAACAGATGCAGCCACGTGCTCAGGTGTGAGAGCAGAAGGAAGAAGAAAAAGAAGCTTTCACGGTGCTCACGTCGCGTGTTCCGATTCATGACAGATTCGCCGTTGTCGATTAAGCCATTCCGCCAGGACCCAACGAACCAACGAGCCAATGTGTGCCGCACTTCGGTCAGCTCGGTTGCGCAGGCTTGGTAGCGAGCCTCTTACTACTGGCGTCACTGGTGATGGCCCCTCCGACTGCAGCCCAAGGAGCCATAGGCGTCACGGCGCCGTCTGAAGGTGGTGACCGCGGTGCTGATGCGGACGAAGACGTGCTCGACGGCGTCGTGGGTTCTCAACGTGAGCGCGCCCTTTCCCCGGTCGACAAGGCCAAGGCCATGCGTATCATACCGGACCTGATCATTCGCCTGCCCAACGACTCGCTCGCTGTCACCTACACTGGAGGCTGTCAAGGTAAAGTTCTTGTGACACTGCGGTTAGGGATCAACTGGCCCACTCCCACACGTTGCTTTAGAGATCAGTTTGTGATTGCATAGGTATATATGCTTGGCTGTGGCGCGAAATACATTTGGTGAAAAGGGGGATAAGAAAGTGAAGCCATGATCGTGTCAGTGACCATCTATAACATCGTGTTCTTCAGGAACGTGCCCTCTTGATAACATGCTACCTTGACCACTGTCGCTTCACTTTCGTACCTTGGCTCTTTATGAATACGCGGAAGGTATATCTATTTCCTGTACGTTTCTAGAAGTGTCATTACATAGTTCGCGCTTGAAGGGTCCGACAACTGCCCAGGAACATGAAATGAGATGACTCCACTGATGAAAGATTGTCCGTCGCATTGACTCACACCAACCCATGATTTTTTCGTGAGAGATAAATTTATATTTTGTTTCTTAATTGAAAGTCGCGAAAAATGACCTGTCGCGCCTCTGGCGGCAAAAACATGAACGATCCGATGAACCCGGCCACGTGACCGTTGATTGCTATACGCGGTCGACGATATTTTTCTTAGTATTGAAATATTGTTCGTTTCCTTATTCTAAAAGGTATTACTCCATAAAAATATACACATATGCCTGCGTTAGTAGTATGCATTAAAGTGGTGCTGCCTTCGCGTGACGTAATGATCCCATGCTCGTCAGCGCGTCTTGAGCAACTTTTCAGCGTGTTCATGCAACCGTGCACGCAGTTTCCAGGTCGCAAAGATTTTGGAGCGACATAGTTTTGCTACCTACACTTCGTCTCAAAAATGACGCGCGCTGCTTCTCGGGGCGGCCGCGCATATGCGCAGTGACGTTTTCGATGACATGGCTTGGCTCGTGCATCGAGAGAGTAACGACGCCGGACAAGCCACCCATGACACAGGCGCAGGCAACCTTGGACGAATGCATACACAATGCGGTACAAATACAGGGAAGGTGTATAATGCCACATCATCTCATTGTGACAGCTCGTTATCTTCAAAAATAGTTGGAAAGCTATAAATAAAGGTGGTTAAGCATAGTTACAGGAACTCCTGCGAAAGCAGAACGATAGCTTTCACAAATTGCGAGAAGGGCTGGTGGCATCGCTATCAATTCTCAGCGTTGCTGGAGGAAAGGTGCGCGTCCGTGTTTAGAGCCTTTCAGATCGAGAAATACTGCTTGTAAAATAACTAAGTGCTTTTGGGATTAACTACTGCAGCTACAAACACTGCGAAGGGTGAGCTTTCTGTCGCACCGTAAAAAAATGGGTCGAGCAAAATCAGTTGTCGGTCCCTTTAACGTTCTTCACTTTTTCATACCCCTTTTCGCAAAATATATTTTGCGCCACAGTCAAGCATACCTAAGCAACCTGAGCCCGAACTCGCCCCAAAAAGAAGTCCTTTTGGAATATCAGTTTGCGAGTTCGCAGGTATCCTATAACATAGAAACTTGAGCATATAGCACAAAGAGTGCCGCAGCTCAATTGAAGTGGTCTCTGAATTTACTCTATGACGAAATCTTCTTCACCCCTTTTGTTAACGAGAATTTGTATTTGTGGAATGCAAGAATGTGTGTATCCAGTGGCGGCGTGTACACGAACCTAGCTACAGTTAAATTTTCTTGCGAAAATTTCCCTCGTGATTTTGTTTCTTGTTCTCTTTGCGCAAACGCTTGCGTCCGACGTACGTACGTACAGCCGCGGTCACGTCTGTGCAGAGCGCGCGAGCAGCCGGCTTTTCCTGAAGTCGTCCGAAATGTTCCTGAAGTCGTCCTTTTTTTTCAGTATCACTTTACATAGGGTTCACCTTCCCACAAAAATATCGCACCGCTAGCCCATCAGTTCACAATCCTCCCAACGTACTAAGACCGCATAAAGGAATTGGTAACACGCGATAAAAGACGGTATGGCGTAGCAAACGCGGACACGAGAGAGAAGTCGGGACAACACAAGCGCGTTTGTTTAATCCTGACTTGTCTCTTGTGTAGCCTACATGTTTGCACGCTGTCTTTCATCATAAATCCCTACCACGTAGCTCTACTTTCTGTCACTCTGAACCAGGGGTCTCGAACTCGCCTCAGCCAGCGGGCTGCATTCACGAAACGATCTCCCGATGGGCTGGGATGATGAGAGGTTAGAACGGGGGAGGTGGGGGTGCAGTTTGATCAAAGTTTCAGTCACCATTGCCATTTGGAAGAAGGCCTTTTTCCATATCTGCTCTATGGGTCAGTTTTGAAGGGGATTCAGCGTCAGGTTTCGAGAAACATATCCATGATGACCTGCACGAAGACTGAAATCTGTACGTCAATTCTGAAATAGAGTTTTTGTTCTAACGTTATGTGTTCACACATGGTGACCGGATGGGACGCCTCACGAAAAGGATTTATGGACATTTCATGAACATGCTTATTAAGAAATTAAAAAAAAATTGATGAAGACAGTCATGCGCGGGCCGGGCCGGGCCGGACCGGGCGACGTGTGTGAGACCCCTGCTCTAAACTAACAGATAACCTTTCCTGCCAATTAAGACTAACTGCCGACTAATCTCCCAGGTCGACATGGGCAACGAGCTGGAGCCGCAGAGCGCAGCGGAACCGCCACGCGTTGCCCTACAAGGTCGACTCGACCGTTTTTACGCGCTTTGCATGGTCGACCTGGACGCTCCGTCGGCGTCCAAACCGAAGCATCGCGCCTGGCTGCACTGGCTCGTCGTCAATATACCGGCGCTGAAGGTATAGTGAAACGTTCGCGGACTCTTTCAATGAAAAGCAAACCTTGTACTGTGCGATGTCAGTTCACGTTAAAGAACACCAGGGGTCAAAATTTCCGGAGCCCTCCACTACGGCGTGCCTCATAATCATATCGTGGTTAAGGCACGTAAAACCGCATATATTATTGCGGATAGCAATTATATGGACAGTTTCGGCTGGAAAACGTCCGTCCCCGTCGCCGTCATTCACCGTATATGTATAAGTATGTATATATATAGAAAAGCCACAAAGAAAAATAATTCAGAAATTCTTTCCGACGCGCGGATTCGAACGGGCGCCCTCTCGCTTTGCAGCCCGCCGCGTTAGACGTTAGGCCACGACAGCACCGTCTTTCAGCCTGCTAACGGCGAGCTATTTATATACACCATGTAATTCAGCATGCTTTCTTAGTAGCCACATAGATGGCGCTGACGTGCGCGCGTGTGGCGCGCTTTAAAGATCGTCGCCCCGCTCCTGCAAACTGCAAACGCCGTTGCTCTTCGCTCTACAGGGCGTGGTCGCTTTCGTGCGCTTATCTCGAGGAAAGAAGGGGCGGCCGGTGGGGTGCTTCGCTTCGCTCGCTGCAGCGGCCGCGTTTGCGAAAGGAGCGCGTTGTTCAAACAGAAATAAGTAACAACTGTGACAATTAGTTCGCGCTCGTCTTGTGTGTACCTGATCGTTCGTTTCGTGCGTCCTGCTTTATGTTTGAGCAGTGCGCTTCAAGTGTCGAGCTGTGACGCATTAGTTCGCACTCGTCCTGTGTGCGTTCTTTTCGTGCGTCCTTTGGGCTCGAGCGACGCGCTGACAATTTCGAGCTGCTTCCCGTTCTTCGCGTTACATGACAATTTATTGCTATCGCATTCATTGCTTCGCCGTTGCGGCGAAACTGTGACTTTTTAATATTACCATTATTATGTCAATGAAAGAGTTTTAGCGCTCCATATTACTAACTTAGATGTAGCACGAGAAGGCACATATGGACCACACAGCGCTGTGTGGTCGTTATGCGCTGTCTCATGTCCGTGTGTTGCTTCGTGCTACATGAAATTGTTCAGATGGATTACCTACAATCGCTTATTGCAACGCTTATAATATTAGTAATATTGCGCACGTGCAGACCCTGCACGTGTGGCATGGCGCCGCATCAGCCAAGAAAGCCTCAAGGACAAAGCGACCTTATTCGTATGAGTAAACGTATCAAATAACTGTTGGAGTCTTACGTCCCACAACCACGATATTATTATGAGGGATCGGGTAGTGGAGAGCTCCGGAAATTTTGATCACCCGGTGTTCCTTAACGTGCATTTAAATTTAGGTACACGGACCTCTGGCATTTTGCCTCCATCGAAATGCGGCTGCCGCGGCCAGGATTCGATACCGCGACCTTCGGGTCAACATTCAAGCACCATAATCACTATACGACCGTGGCGGGTACACGCATTAAAACCAGAGCCCCTATTCAAGAAACATTCTTGCGCTAGTAAACTTCGTAAGAACAAAAGCTGTCACATAGCGACATCTAACATATCGTTTTTGAATGCATCTGGCCAATCAGAAAAATATTTTGTGCCAGTGAATACACTTGTGCATTCGGCGTCGCGTATCAACTATGAACGTAAAGGAGCGCCCGTGTTCACAGGAGACGTCTTAAGCTACAATTCTTCTTCAGATAAAAATTCTGCCAATCTCGATGCGCCGGACGTGTCATTAGTGAAGCCGGGTGACCAATGGCTAAGGATATCTTGCCGAGGAAAATCCTCGCGAATTCGCAAAGGCCCCGTATACACTAGCATTGTTCCCGTTGAATACAACGCAAGTCAGTCAAAACGCTGCACGTGCACCATTAATCATATCCCGGGTGAAGTGGCGGCTTCAGGCAGAAAACGAGAAAGGTGTAGTCTGCTGGCTATATCTACGAGTTTACGCAGGATATGATTAAGGGTAGATTAGTAGCATTGCGCTTTAAATTCTATTACTCTATAGCTCGTTATCGAAATTGGAGAAAATATTTAACGCTTATCAGATACAGTACGCACACGCACGCCTTGCGACATGCGATAACCCGAGAACTGGTAGTCTTCTGAAAATCGGTGGCTGGCAGAAAGTGAAAATGTAAGACTGTGCAAGTGCGACAGTACAGCAGCGTTTCTAGGTACAACGCTACGCATATCATTCATAGTGTTCCCTACAGCATTTAGAACACTGAACTGCGGCGCCGCGATCGTTCAGCCACCACGGGTACATGATTTGCCTTGTCTTCGTGCTTGCGGCTTCGAACACACTTGTGGCTTTGTTTATTGTTCTGTGTTGACTTTTCTTTCGCATAAAAGACCGGCTCGTTGTGAACCTCGCGAGCTGATTTGAATTTTTCAGGTGGAGAAGTGGGACCGCTGAACATTCGCTAAACTTCGTCGTGGACAAAGCGGCTGCAAGCCACATGGAGCCGGAAGAACGAAGCTTATAGGCAAATCCATGAATCACCCATCATTCAACAGCGCCGTGCGTTGCAGCTACCATAGACAATAGCGCCAGATTTTCCTCTAATGCATACTATCATGAAACTCTATGATAACATCAGTCTAAACGAAATGTACCACGCCGACCAACCCGCCGCGGTGGTCTAGTGATTATATGGTGCTGCACTGCTGACCCGAAGGTCATGGGATTGACCACCGGCCGCAGTTCGATGCAGCAGAAATGCTAGATGCCTGTGTGCTTAGATTTCAATGCAAGTTAAGAAGCCCCAGGTGGTCGAAATTTCAGGGGCCCTCCACTACGACGTCTCTCATAATCTTATAGTCGTTTTGGGAAATCAAATCACAACGTTTATTATTACTACTACTACCACACCGTCCTGTCCAGGGCGAGCACGGGCCTCTGAATAAAACTAAGCCCAGAAAATGCCGTCCTACTTGTATAGCCTAATCTCTATGAGTTGCTTCAACCGAAATCAATAGTCGGATACCTTCGGTCAATCGAAAACGGAAGTATGTCTGTAGCGAACGAAGGTTGCACAGCGCCTACTTCGAATGCACCCGGCCGAGCAAATAAGTCTCCGCAATCTGCAAATTTCATTTCGCGGTTCAGTTATTCTTCCCAACATTTCATCTCGAAACATTGATCATTCCGCATTCATGGAAGGAAGGCACTTTCGGACAATTCGCGATGTTCTATTTGTATCGGAGCGCCGTGCGCTTTCTTACTCTCGTTTTTTTTTTCTTCCTTAAAGCTAACGGGTATTCGAAGCGCAATTCTACGTAAGTTCAAGTTGAAATGACATTAAACTGTCTGGATCAGTCAAGCATTCGGTAATATAAGTTTTGCTAAGCGATGCTCCCTTATGATTCGTCGACATTTTTTTTAACTACGGCGAGTTTCCATTTGTCGACATTCAGACCGGATTGCTTGAATCGAGCAGTATATCTATTCTCAGATCTCTATTTGACATACTCAGGCAATATCACAAATTTGACGCTTCGGTGCTCCCACCGCTTTCTATAAGCCAAGCTAGGTTCGAAAAAGAAAAAAAAAGCCATTTCACAATTTTTTTTTTATGAACGATTAAGGGGAATTTTAATGGCTCGTTTTTTATTTGTTAGACCCAACATTAATGAGAACTAACAGGCAATCAAGCCTTCGCTTCGCTTGATTGTCTGTTAGCCCTCATTAATGTTCACTATATTTTGTCGCGTAAGAGACAAGTCATACTTCCCACGACTCCCTATAGAGAGTCAACCTGTCTCTTTAAAAAGAGTTACATGTGTGAGAGTCATATACGTGGCAAAAAAGAGTCAAAGGACTCTTTTTTTTTCTCTCTCTTAGAGTGTACAGCTTATAGCCAATGATATCGCCCGCTTCTGACACTTTTATATCTTACGCCTCAAAGAAAGCGTAATAAATCTGCGATTACGTCACTTCATGTTCAACGGGCGCTCAAATCGCATCTCGGGCTCGTGTCCCTTGATGCGATTTAATCTAGTAAGCTGAGCAAGGTAGGCGTGGATGGCGTTTGAGAAGGCGAAAATGGAATTGTCGATCTCCCGAATGCAGTTACGGGAGCTGCCCGAGGACCAATTCGGTATAATCGGATAACGAAATGCCGGAAAACAGCCCTTTCAAAGCCTCGCCATGTGCGCGCGAAAGGTCGGGGCGCGAGGACGAAAAGGTGACAGATTCTTAATCCCTTTTATCGCTCGCAGGTGCTTACCTGTGACATTTGACGTCACGCATATATATCTAATAAATAAGCGCGTTTCGTGAGGCCGAAATAAAGAAGAAGAGTGACGCAGAACTGTAGTAAAAATAACATAAGAGCTACGGATTCTAGCGAATGCAGGATTTTCCAGCTGATGACTTTCGCGAATACGAGATAGCTTTCATCTTCGTCTTGGGCATGTTAAATGATATTGTGTGAATTTAGTTCTTTGCTCGCTGTAATTTCGCGAGCCACTGACGCTTTCTTAGATAGCCACAACGATAGCTTTTGTATGCCTTTCAGTTAGCCCGTAATCCACGAGATATTTAAAAGACTCAAGCTTAGTGTCCTAATACGTTTCATAACTATAGCGTCACTTTTTCTTGCTATGTATCAACGTTTTCGATATTAAATTTCAGTTGGAAGTGAGCGCCCGTCTGCGACTCATCTTTCATTTCTGTCTTAGCCGTTGAGCTTCATAGAGAACGTAGGATAGGCGAGCCGCTGTGTTATATAACAGATATTAATGGAACATAAGAATCGCTAACCGTAGGCTCACCATCTAACCTATCTTTACATTGTCGAGAGTGAAAACGCACGCCGAAACTCCATGCATGCGCGCTTTTATACAGGCAAAGGAATGAAGAAACGCGTCTAATGGTTGAGGCCTGGCAGTATCGATAATAGTGATAGGCGCATGCGTGAGCCAACCATCGATTAACTTGCATAAAGAAGAAATCAAATTCTTCAGCAGTTATCTCTTCACGTAGACCCCCACGCGTGCCATTATTGATATAGGCAGCGCCTCTTGGCTTGGGCATGCGCTGATTTTTTTGTGCCAATCTTCCTTTGCTCCGCTGAGCGCCTCTCAGTTGTTAGTCGGCGTTTGTGTTTTCCTGACCTCTCTCTGTGTCCATGTTTGCACACCCAGTCTTTTAACATGAATTAAGAACGCCTCCCGAGTTCATACAATTTGGCATATTTATGTATAGTCGTCAGCAAGCGTAACTCGGGCGCTCCGCAGCGTGACCTGCATGGACTGGTTTGACTGATACCAGCCGCGAAGTGCAGGGCGCTGTTGCCGAGATAATATCTCGGTATGCTGGGATAGTATGTCGGCATGCATTGGTAACACCTCGGTAATAGAACTCAAAGCTAGGCGGCGCTGCCAACAATCAAACCGTTTCAGGACACGCTGCAGAGCGTTCGAGTTGAGCGCTTACTGACGACTGTATATATACACGACCACACAAACACATGCACGAACATACGCGAAAGTCGATTGCACTCCCCTGCTTCACGCCCCCACGCTTCCTCTCCCTCTCCCCCCTCCCCGAAAAAGATTTCTGGCTATGCCTCTGCATTTCAAATATATTTACGACACTATACACGATACCATGAATTAAGTTCAGAATCAGTTGTAGTAGTAATCGACATTTGTTTCAGGCCAATTCAGAGGCTGAGCAGAATCGCAAAAGCTACTAAATATTGTTGATTATTTTGACCATTCGCAGCTGGACGCCGGGCAGGTGCTGGCGGCGTACAGCCCCCCGACACCGGTGGCGGGTACCGGTTCGCATCGGATTGCGTTCGTCCAGATGGAAGCAGCCCCACCGTTTCCAGCCGGGCAACTTCATCTTCATACCGATGCGCGCAGCCTTCGATGTGTGGACCTTCATGATCGACAATAGCATTCACAACATCACGGCATTCAACTTCTTCCGCATCGACTCGGACTTCAGGAGCGTGCTGTGAAATTCGCCGCTGTTCCGGCGATAGCAGCAACCGGCGCACTGTCGTGCTTTCGTCTTAATTGCTGAACAATCGTAATCTAGTATAACAGCTCCCAATTACAAAATAAAGCTATTGCGCCTTGATGATGTAATGGTATACGCTGTATACCACGGCGTCAGCAGTCAGCGATATATGCCCTGTCTAAGTCATAAGCATCTACGATGAGACCTTGTTAAATTAAATTCAGTGATATAACTGTGTACAGAAGCCACGTGTTTCATTACGGAAAAGAAAACTGTTGCGAGCTTGCGCATCACATTGTTATTATTCTGCACTAACCTGCCGGGGTATTACGTCCCAAAAACCACGACATCTTTGAGGGACGCCGTAGTAGATGGCTCAGGAAATTTTGACGATCTGGTGTTCTTTAACGTGCGCCTAAATCTTAAGTACACGGACATCTAGCATTTCGCCTCCATCGAAAGTGCGGCCGCCGCAGCCAGGATTCCATCCGGACAACCGCGGTGGGTGTCCTTATTCTGCGTTTTGCGACGGTATACGCAGGCAGCGTGCCACGCCAACATGTTCCAACAGCTAGAGACAAGACTTGACATCACTACATATGTTAGTGGCTTGTGTCGACTGGCGTGAAATATTCATCTTGAGATTACCCAAGTCAGAAATAATCTCCAGGTGGTGGCACTCCACTCTGCCAACCACAGGCAGCTTGCGCTGAAGAAAGTTTTGCTCTCTGTATGCCGCATTCCCTATGCAGAGCTCCCTCCTCTCCTCCTCTATATAGTTCACTACGGTCATTTCGAAAAACACGTGCCCGCTTTTCAGTGACCACTATTTCAATTTCTTCGTCCGCCGCGGTGGTACAGTGGTCATGGCAACGCCTAAATAGAGGAGGCGCTGGTTGCGGTCTTCGGCTGCTGACCTGAAGGTCGCGGGTTCGATCCCGGCCGCGGCAGTCCCGTTTCGATGGAGGCGAAAAGCTGCTGGCCCGTGTACTGTGCGATGTCAGTGCACGTTAAAGGAACACCAGATGACCGAAATTTCCGGAGTCCCTCCGCTACGGCGCTGCCTCATAATCATGTCTTGGATTTTGGCGCGTAAAACCTCGGATATTATTCCTGTTGATGCTATACGTTACTCCCTTCTGGAGAGCCCGGACGTTTCCGCTCGTCTATTAGCCACGGCTGTGACTTCCCACGTCGTTCACTGACACCTCCGCCGTTTCTTCGCTACCTCAGCTAAAGCACCGCCACACCATCGGTCGCGGCCTCTCGTTCAAGCGCCCGGCAAGCGTGGCGCGAGCCCCCGCACAACCATCGGCCACAGCCGTCGCGGCCACCGGATGCGGCGCATACACGCAGGAGCAGCTTGCATCTGGCGCAGCTCGTTGTCATAGAGTGAGAAGTGCAAAGAAAAATACAGGGAGTCTTGCTTGCCTACTTTGGGATACAGCCACTGGATGTTTCCTTCGCCGTTGAGGGATTTATCATTGAGACTAAAAGAATATCTTGCTAAATTTTTCCGGGTTTAAGTACTTTATTACTGATAATTGGCGATTCAAATCAATACATTATTCAACCAAAGCAACGAGTAGTGATATTCCATAGCTGTTAATGGGAAAATCCACCTACTACTCGGCCAATCTTCTGTATTGGGTTTGAGCCATCATCAGATGTCAACAACAACAACAACAACTCTTGCTGTTAAAAAATTCCTAATTGAATCAGGGCGGTTTTGATTTCAAATTTCTAAATTAGCATTAATAATTTATTCTAACTATTCTATAATCCATTAGTCATACAATTCAAATGTGATCACTTTTATCTATAAATCATTCGTTCCTTGGCCGATCCCCCACTGTGGGTCTGAGCCATTCATACAGGTAATCGTCATCACCATCATCATCATCATCATCACCAGGAGCGTGCCTTAGCGCGACAGGGAAGTTATCCCTTGGACACCCAATATTTGGGAAGGGTGGAGGGGGGCGAGCAGTTCGTCGAGGTGTTCGCCGATCCTTCCTACTTGCATCGCAGTTTACGGGACAGCATAGCGAGTGTGACTGCGAGTGCTTGCGTAAGGCTTCGGGCGCGCTTAGTGGGGCAGTACAGCCACGGTGCAAGAAAGAAACGAAAGCAGCAAGCCGACACCTGGGCGCGTTGGTGGTGTGACGCCGTCGTCAGTCGGGCGTGCAAGTGGGCCGCCCGCCTCAACGACCGGCCCCAAAAACCGCCCGCGGCCTGAATACGCGTTTCTCACGTGCGGGACTGAAGGGTAAAGATAAAAGAAGTGAAGGGAGTGGGGTGTGGGGGGGGGGGGGGTGAGGGTGAGGGGGTCGTCGAGTCTAGCTGACACGCGGGCCATATGAAGCGCTCGACTGCTTCCAATCACTCGAGACCTCTGCTCGAGGCGTCGTATCTCGTTTCAAACTCCTCGCTTCGACATCGGCGGGCTGCAACAACCGGCTGCCTGTCGTGCAACATTGCTTTCCGTCTTTTTGCTTTGTACAGGGTTATTGTTATGTTTTGAGGATGAGGCAAGGGGGGAGGGGGTGGGTAAGGGTAAGGTGACACGTTTCCCAGCAAGGAATCGGGACAGCTTCAGTGCCCCGACGTCCTTTCACGAGAACTTGCCACCCTGGCGCAGGCGTTCTATTGCTGCTTTTTTTTTTCTTCTTTTGTTTCCTAAATCGCATTTTTGCCCGTCATTCAATTGATGACTGCGCTTTGCAGTCTAACACTCGAAGAAAGCCACTAAAACGTGGAAATAGGAAACACTGAGAAGCAGAAAGCAGAGACAGTGACCCAGTCTCTGCTCTCTGCCTCTCAGTTTTTCCTATTTCTACGTTTTAGTGCCATTCTTCGAGCGTAACCATGTACCAGCATACCCAGCAAGCAACTCTCTTGAGCTATTCCGCCGGAATACCTCTGTGAACGCTTGCCGTCGTTCTCTCTTTCTTTCTCTCTCTCTTTTATTGGTTTTTTTTTTGGGGGGGGGGGGGACTTTATTTTATTTTTATCATTCTGTCACATGTGGCACGAACGGAGATTGACGTCATACAAAGCGGAGACGAGTGCCCGTCTGAATAACCGCGAAGAGAAATTTCGGTGCAGCCTTGGCACTTGAGTTTGGATGCAGGGGGTTTGGATACATGACGGTGTCATTACCGTGCCGTGACGTGATTGGATACAGTCACGGCGGTGACATGATGTTCAGCGATGTGGCACCGCCGACTTCTCAAGGAGAAGTGATAGGCATCCTTCCACACAAGCATCCGTCCATGTTGGCACATCTGTCAAGGCTAAAACCACCTGCAGCCAGCATCCTTTTCCCTCCACATCTTTGAAACATTCAAACAAAACAGTTAGATTAAAAACACATAACGTGAGGATAAAAAAGCCGTGGAACAGAATCCCTGTTGAACGATTTCTCATCCTTTCAATCCTCCTTCTCCCCCTTAACTTCTGAACCCGTATTCACAAACACGTCTTGCGCTAGATGTTTTAGTAAGAGAATATTTCAGCCAACCACTATGCGGGATATACATTCAGCAAAGCAGGCTGGCCAATGGGAAAGCGTACTTGCGAAACAGAAAGAAGTCTTGTGAAGTATACAGACACGACTTTCTGTCTCTGTTTTACAGCGCACGGGTTTTTTCGACGTGTTGAAGCGCTGTTGGAAAATGCTGCTTCACTTCACCAGCCTTCACACTGCGTCTACATCAGGAGTCGCACGTTGAAGGCAGTCAAACGCCTCGCTCATTTCAATTCGTTTTCCCAACTAGCGATATAGGACTCGCACCAAAAGCTTAATTACGTACGTTTCTGCTTTCTGCATTGAACTACATGGCCCAAGGCTAATAACGCGAGCCTTTCAACGTTGGTGACAGAGAGGCCCTCGCTACTCCGACAACGCGCTTTCGCCGCTAAGTGTTGACTAATTACAGCGCCAGGGGAATTTTGAAACGACGCGCTAACAGTGGTTTGTTTCGCGTGACGTGTACCATATATATATATATATATATATATATATATATATATATATATATATATATATATATATATATATATATATTCTAGCACCTCGACTGCTCGCGTGCAGCGCGCTATCTTTTCAGCCCAGATTCAAATTTACTGCTTTCAAAAACGCAGCTACAGGGTCACAAATACACTGGAGAGGGTCTCAAAGTAAAGGAACAGCAGCGGTACTTACCCTCGGTTAACAGAATGTGAGAAGGGCCTGGGGTTACGTCTCCGCATTGCACCACTAATGTATCGCAGGTAAGGACGGAGATGGGACCCTCGGTTAACAATACAAAAACACAACAAATGAAGCGCAAATATCGGCGCACTCTGAAATTATCGCGAAGTTTCCCAAACATAGAGGCGCGGCCTGCGCCGATCAGTGGTAACAGTTTTCTGTAGCCAGATCACATAATAATAAAGAAATAGGCACGCGTGGCATTATTTACAAGCATGTCACCAGTGCTCCCAGTTGCTGGCTTGCGCCGACTAACTGTTGCCTAAAGTTGGCTAGCGCTGGACTTCACTAATATTTGGACTTTACACGGAACATGACGGCGACGGCAATAATGTGCCTCAGTATGGTGGCTAACTTTGGCTAAATGATGGCCACTGACGGCTACCATTGGCTATTTGTTGACCAACAGGGACTACTTTTGACGAAACAGCAACGTTTCTCTTCATTGACTGTCAATTTAATTATTGATTCGCTTACCTTTCTTTTCTGCTTCACACTAGCTGCGTTCCCTGAAACTCGGCAATTACTGCGCAAGCCCGAATTACCGTGCCGCGATTAGAAACCATTCTCCCATGTAACAATGGTTCGTTGCCCATTCAGCGATTTCCAGTTTGTACAGCGCATCTGCTGCCTTAGTACCCGGAAATAGAGGAGAAGTTGAATCGGGCCCTGTCATCCAGCAATATGCAGACTACGCCTTTACAACGGACCCCTTCACAAGCACGCCCTGTGGAGCTTTCAAGGTGAATCTTGGACAGAAAGTGATAGGTGCAAAACTGCGTCAAAGCCCCCTTTTTCACGGTTGTTACAATATGCATTAGCACGCAAGGCGTGCTTTTTGTTCCCCTCTCCCTCTGTATTTACACAATTTCGAGCCGACAGCCGTTCTCTCTCCCTTTCTTTCATCTCCCGCCTCCTTCTTTTTTATCACAACCGCGTCCTCCAATGCCTTGCGACAAGATGGCGAGTTGGGCGAGTTGGTAGACGTTCATGTTTAAAGATTTGTTTGAAGCGCACCGAAGAAGCGGACACAGGAATTGGACACGACAGCGCTTACTGCCCCTCCTACCCCTTTGTTTACACAATTTCGCGGCATCTGGAGTCCTCTCTCTCCCGATCTTTCTCATCTTCCATTTACAACTTCGTATTTCAATCGCAGGGCGCAAAGCTATTCCTTGATTCAGCGACGAGCGCGCATTAATTAAGCCACGCAAACGCCTTCATTAGTGGCGTGCTACGACGTCATCCTCCGTCCACAGCCTGTCCCCTCCCCCTCCACCCCGCATCGCCGTATAGCTGCTTCGGCAGAAATGAACGAACCTGCGGGCGGTCCTCGCGCCTCGCCGAGCGCCCTGCACGCTTGCTTGCTTTCCGAGCGGCAAATAAGCGCTTTGTGTGTTTGCCGAGCGCAAACTAAACTTCGCGGGCCCTCGTTTGGGGACCCCGACAGTGAGGTCGCGCTTCGGCCTCTGTATAACGGCGGTGGCCGGCCGGACGGCCGGCCGGCACGACACCGCGTGGTAGCTCCGTGTTTCTGTCTGAGTGTGCTGGCCGGGGCGTCGCCTTTATAAATGCGGCCGGCCCTCGGCCGCCCGGCCTGGAGACCGCCCGGGCTTATTTGCTTATTCCGCATTCCGGTTGCGTTGCTTCGGTCCTTCGTTTGCGGCCCTTTCTTCTTCGTCACTGATTTCACTTCTCCTCCATCTTCTTTCTCTCTCTCTCTCTCTCTCTCATTATCCCTAACATACATTGAAGCGTGAAGTTCCATGGGTTCGGGTTGAATAACAATTGCAGAGGATCCAAAGCCAAGGTGGGAGCCGACAGATGGAAACACAACAAAGTGCGGAAAGGATGAGCGAGCAGCGTTGTTTCCTGTAGCAACTGAAGTTATGCCTCTTTGAAATCGGCAGCGCAAGAACAAGGACACGAGAAAAAGACAACCCACCACACAGCGCCTTCTCACAACCAACTTTATCAGAAAGAGCACTCACTATTTAAACCTTCACAAAGGTTTAATTTTCAGGCATAACAATCAGGCTACTAGAGGAATTGTTGAGGTTCATTACATTAACAAAAAAGGCAGCCTATGTGTAAGCATGCCCTCAATAGCACTGCATGACGATGGAATTTCTTTCCTCAATCGTTACATTACATAGTAAAAAAGTGTACATGTGATAATCGCTTCTGTAACCATTTCTAATATTTGCAGGAGCACATGTTTTTCCTTCTCTTTTGGGCTATCAATGATGTAAGAGCACGTGGTGCTTGGTGAAGGTTTAAATAGTAAGTGTTCTTTCTTTTTTTTTTTTCGAAAGTCTGCCCTTAGGCATAATAATTATTGATTCAGAAATACACATACAATTTTGCTTCGTGTATGAAGTCCAGTAACGAGCGGTGGTGAGGTCCAATAATCCAGCGGTTAAGGTCGGGTGGTCGGCCAGGCCTGAGGCCTGTTGCACGTAGGTGACGACGACGGCTTAATTGTAGACCCGTGCATGTCCACAATAAGTGTGTGACAGTTACATCGCTGATTGGGGCGTCGCAAAATGGGCACGATGTACCATACGGGCCGCGGTACTTTTTGCGCCCAAAGGGTGGTCACGGATGGGGTAAGTGCAACCCCAACACGAAGCCTCCTTTCTTTCTTCTTCTTCTTCTTCTTCTTCTTCTTCTTCTTCTCCTTCTTTCTAATAAAGTTAGTTGTGAGAAGGCGCTGTGTGGTGTTTTGTCTTTTTCTCGTGTCCTTGTTTTTGCGCTGCCCATTTCAAAGATGCATAAGCAATTCCAACACATCAACTTGCCCAAATGTCAATTCTTCAGCAACGGAAGTGTTGTGCTGGAGAGCACGTGGATGAAGGTCCAATTACTGGCATGGAAAAAAGAAGTTAGGAGGGAGCATGGCTCAATGCTGTAGAAAGAAAGAAAGAAAGAAAGAAAGAAGAAAGAAAGAAAGAAAGAAAGAAAGAAAGAAAGAAAGAAATAAAGAAAGAAAGAAAGAAAGAAAGAAATAAAGAAATAAAGAAAGAAAGAAAGAAAGAGAAAAGGAAATAAAGAAAAAAAGAAGGAAGGAAAGAAAGAAAGAAGAAGGAAAGAAAGAACGAAAGAAAGAAGCAAACAAGGAAAGAAAGAAGGAAGAAAAGAAACAAGGAAAGAAAGAAAGGAAGAAAGAAAGAAAGAAAGAAAGAAAGAAAAGAAAGAAAGAAAGAAAGAAAGAAAGAAAGAAAGAAAGAAAGAAGAAAGAAAGAAAGAAAAAACAAGGAAAGAAAGAAAGAAGGAACGAAAGAAGGAAACAAAGAAAGAAAGAAGGAAAGAAAGAAGCAAACAAGGAAAGAAAGAAGGAAGAAAAGAAAGAAAGATGGAAACAAGGAAAGAAAGAAAGAAAGAAGGAAACAAGGAAAGAAAGAAAGAAACAAGGAAAGAAAGAAGGAAAGAAAGAAAGAAGGAAGAAAAGAAAGAAAGAAAGAAAGAAAGAAAGAAAGAAAGAAAGAAAGAAAGAAAGAAAGAAAGAAAGAAAGAAAGAAAGAAAGAAAGAAAGAAATAAAGAAAGAAAGAAAGAAAGAAAGAAAGAAAGAAAGAAAGAAAGTCAGACATGCACATGCCAAGCTTCGCTTGCCCCCATTTTCCCGATAAAGGAAGGGCTCCTGAGTTTGCTTGTTTTTTTTTTTTATTATTATTATTGCGCAGCTCTTCGCCCTTCCTTGTACCGCTTTCGTGGCAACCAAATTGCCACTAGTGGCACATCACTGTGAAACCAGATACGCCGCGTATCCGCGGCACAGATCGATTGAAATACGTTGCGAAATTCCGCAATAGCTTCGTCGCTGTATCTCTCGTAAGATATGATCGGAATGTACGTGCCTTTCGCGAGAGGTTGCGCTGAAATCTGCGGTGTTACATTGCATGAGCGCAATCCTAACCACGATATCAATTTGGCGTTGGCTTTCACCTTGAGGCGGCTTTTCCTAAAGGGCAATGCTTCTCTTTTCACAGCCGTATTCCATGTTTCGTGTTCTCGCGAGAAACCTAGAACAAGAAGTCATTACGGCTGAAACGACGGTGAAACGTAATACGGTGTTTATCAATACTGCGCACATATATACATTGTTCTGCAGATTCGACGTTGCTGTATGAAAGTCAGGGTTTCACTCGAATCGCATGTGCCAGCGAGTGGGCAAAAATACCGCCCAGCGCTGCAGTTGGATAAAGAGTCCAGTTTCGCCGCTAGGGCGAAGCAATGAATGCGATAGCAACAAGTTGGAATGTAATACGAAGTAAGGCTAGCAGATGACTCTTTTATGATCCGATCTCGCGTAACTACAAAATGCTGGCGTGAGGGAATATGGCCGCTCCAGGGAACGAAGCGGTTTTCGTGCTGTCCGTCGCCTAAACGCGCAGTAAGCACTGAGGGCAAAGCACGTGCAAGGGTATGAGCCGTCTAGTGATCTCAGACGAGAAAGCGCGCGACCATGCCCTTTTGATCGAAGTTCGCAGTTGCTGCGCGAGCGACGCATCCCCCCCACCGGCACCCCTTCATAGTCCTTCGCCCGACGGAGCCATCCGACGCGTATCATCTCTGCTTGAGTCGCGCCCGCCTGCAGCCCTCGCAAGCTTTCGCTCGCACATAGAACATTTGACACGCAGGGCGATGTTATCGTTTTTGACTTTATACGGAGCATGACGGCGACGGCGAAAGTGTGCCTCGGGTGTCTCTTGTGGTCTCTTTTGTTGATATCGGAATAAAACAGACCTTCTACGAGCCCTGGGCGTGGGGGAATTCCTCAATGCAGAATCCTTTTTTGGAGTCACTTACGCGTTATACCTTAGTGCCAAATGAGGGTGTAATTATGCAGGGTCTCTTCGCTTCCTGTGAACTCCACACGATGAATCTTACGCGACGTGTAGAAAGCCGCGCAACAATATCTGACGTGTATTTGGAGAAGAGGCATCATCTCTCCATAGCTTAACATACGTATTCTCACACAGCGGTCGCTGCCGCATCCATCTTCCCCGGAGTGTTTCCTTGCGTGCATAGCTGCCTAACGGCAGATATATAAAACCCGAATCAATTTCGAGCTTTCTTGGCGCGCGCAACAGACGCCGGCCGCGAAATTGGATTCTGGTGCCCGAAATAGACATCAAGCGACGCGTTCTCTTAAAAGATGTCACGTAATACGTTCGATCGCGATTATATTCAGTACGCTAGCGTAAACAGTCCACGTGCTCTAGTCATCCGAAAAAAAAAAATAATAAATGGGTATTCCTCTGGTTTCTTTCGAAATACAGTCTTTACGAATTCGTACTCCTCGGCAGCGATATATTTATGTGGGATAGACTGCCTGCCGATTATGTGGAATCGTGGCCTTTGACGTCATTCGTAAGCTCAGTTAAATCCAAACTGTAAAAGGCGTGCGTTAAGTTATGCTGAGTAATGACGTTTTTTTCGGCTTTTTAGTCAAGTTTTGTTCTGGTTTTTATTTCTAGCGGTGCATTGGCTTTGCAACTAGATGATTTAAATGAACTAGATGAAGGTCATTACAGAAACAATCTGTTCCCGAGTTTCAACAAGCTATCATCCTTAACGCTAACTGTCGAATCGGCGATAATACGAGACAAAGAAATCCCCCGATCACTGAGACACTACACCCAAGCGACCCTGTCACTTTTGGCAAGTGCGATGATAGGCAAGAGAAAAGAATTGAGATAGCTAATTAATTTACAGCGAACTTGGGCCGCGCATGAAGCGCTCAAGTGGACGCGAATGCATCGACCTGTCGTGACATTAAGGAAAAAGATTAACCGGACACGTGGGGAGATCTCATTAACGGGGCTGTTGTTCACAAAGCTCTTGCTTTCTTAAGTGCCCTCTTTCTCTCTATCTCTTTCTCTATCTGTCTCATTAGCCATCCGCCCTCGCTAATGACATGCCTAGCACCAATTTTGTAGGATAAGGGTATGGCGCACTCGACACAGGACACGAGGGAGCGCGAAACAGACACACACTTACCGCTAACTTTCAACAGCTGGTTATTTTAATTGCCGGATGACAGCGCAAACGTACCCTTCATTCGGCCATTAATACACCACGTGTCCAGGGCATCCTCACGACAACATCTACGACATGTGTGGAGTCTCTTGCGATAAGTAATAATACCACACGCAAAAATTCCAGCTCTCCTTCAGCTAATGATATGGATGTTTTGCTGCTACGCGCATCAATAGATGACTATGTGACGAGCGGCAGTGATGAACCTGGTTATTTCTCTTGCACTTTTACAAATAAAGAATTTACGTTTCAGTAAAGAGGGACAGCAGGTGTACTTCTTGCAGTGAACTACAGGAATTCCATTTGCCGAAAATGCTCTTCCAACAAGCCCAACGTGCAACTTTGATCAGCCTAGCACCGATATTGACAGGATTTTTTTTTACTCATGAACAATTCAATAGCTTACGCAAAATACGCGAAAAAACTTTGCTTAAGCTATCAAATTGTTCGTGAGCAAGAAATTGTAATCAATATTGCTGCGTAAGTGGTTTTCGTCAATGCCAAGATGCCTGAAACGCCGGCGGTTTGTGGAAAGGTGAAGTTTTTAAACAAGACTTAAACATCAGCTGGGCAATTGAAAGATGCTATAGACTGACTGAGAATGTGTGGTCATCTTGCATTGTTTTTCTGCTTTGTATTTCGTTCTTTTTTTGTTTTCTTATCGTCACACCTCTGTGGGCGCTTGAAAACAACGAAAAAAAAAAGGTGGCCTTGCTGGCTAGCTTTCTTTCTTTCTTTCTTTCTTTCTTTCTTTCTTTCTTTCTTTCTTTCTTTCTTTCTTTCTTTCTTTCTTTCTTTCTTTCTTTCTTTCTTTCTTTCTTTCTTCTTTTTTTTTCATTTTTGCTGGATTGAACCGCTGTCATCATTCTTCATTCGCTATTCCTGCTTTCAGCAAGGAGGACATTAAATTTTTGAATAGCAGTTTGACTCAATTACTAATAACAAAAACTCACTAATTAAGTTTTAACTTAATCTTGACATCAGCATTGCTTATCCCTGCATAACGTTAGCATGCTTAATAGTGGTACGTAGAAATCACTGGAGACTTCGTGTAGATCTCATGTTGTGCATCGCATGAGTACTTTTCGTGGACAAATTTAGAGGTGTAGTTGATGATACTTGGAGAAGTTTTCATAGCATTTTTTCAAATGGGAAACTTAGGACCGGTCAGCCCAAGTGTTGCACGACTCTCGATAAAGTTGTTACCAATCAAATTAGCGCGAGGAAAGCAACAAGAAGAATCGCGACACGTGTTCCGCACGTCGCCGATGGCACCGTCACTCAATAGTCTACTCCGTTACTATACAGGTGGTGCCACAATGTATAGAAGGGCTGCAGTCCTTAATCATCGTTGCTACAGCGGTGTGCAAACATTTGAAAGTTTCAAATATCCAATCGAATAGTGCCTTATTGTATTCGCTATTGGAATCCAATTGCCGCTAGTATTTGTATGAATGCGGATAGGTTACGGGTAGATTACGAATATTTCAAAACGTTAACCGCATCAAAGCAAAAGCTAAAATGGTGCAAAAACTGCGATAAATCTCATTCCCGCGAGCCTACTGTAGGCACGAAACGTGAGAGCTTGCGTATAGTGCAGCGGGTTAGTTTCTTCGGAGAGCCAAGCTTTACCAGCTTACAAGAATAATTCGCACTTGCCCAAGGTTTCCGTGCGTGTGAAGAATCTATTTGATCCTGACGTCCTATTTGTGTCTGTAATGCTATAAATATGAACAATAAGGTCTAAACATCATTTCATATTGAGTGCAATGAGTGTATTCACGAACTACGCGAAACGTGTTGGACATTCGATTCAATTCGCTTCTGGAACTAGTCGATTCGCATTCACTATGTTCTCGGATATCACTGTTCGCGCAATCCTAATTGTTGCGCTCATTATAAACCAGACACTGAGTAACGAAATAGTCCTACCTAACACGAGAAATAATAATAACAATAATTGTTAGGGTTTAACGTCCCAAAACCATGATATGATTATGAAGGACGCCGTAGTGGAGGACTCCGGAAAGTTTGACCACCTGGGGTTCTTTAACGTGCTCCTAAATCTAAGTACACGGGCCACGACCATCTTCGCCTCCACCGAAAATACGGCCGCCGCGGTCGTGATTCGATCCCGCGACCTTCGGGTGAGTAGTCGAGCATCATAACCACTAGGCCACCGTGGCGGGTCAACACAAAAAAAGGTATATCAAAAGGACCTAGCCTCAAACTTTTTGCTACCTTTTCATATTAGTTCTGCAAATCGTCACAGATCTAGTGAAAATCTGTTTACGATTATTTACCACCAACTTTTCTGAAAGAGAGAAAATTGCAACCCACTATTCTGACATTGGTACAACGTACAGTGCTCACGGATTGGAACGCGACGTCAAAGTGTTCAGCATTACGACTGGTATGCGCATTTGCTCAAGATAACGGTGTCGTGTCGCTGCGAATATGGCCGCTATAGAGGTAATGTTGAGCACTATGTAATCGTTCAAGTTGTAATTACGTCTATATTATAGGAACTGAAGGCGGTGGAAACGAAAGCACGCACATTACATCTAAACTGTCGCGTTTCAATCTGTCAAACAGGAATCAGATTTGTTCTTTAAAAATTACAGCATGCTGCGTCGGCTGCCTTTCTTTTCACATTATACACCGGTTCCCGCAGAGAGCGCCGCCGTCTTAATTCCGTATTAAACTAGAAATGGGCTGAAACGACTGAAGCTTAAAGATATTGCGACAATCGCTAAATCTCCTGCCATTGCGGCTATTGCAAAAAAAAAAAAAAAACGTCTTCGAGGATGAGCACTGAGGGAATAAAATAAAAAAAACACACGCGGAAAACCCAGGCAATGTACTTTCCCAACCTCCGTACCCAAAATTAATTGCGCTAATACGCAAGACGTTGCTGGAAATTCATTGTAGGGAGCTGTTTTCTTCATGTGTTTGTGCGTCTCCATGGTTGTATATAAGTACTCACACACGCACACGAATGGATTTTCGCGGGCATGCGTAATCAGTTGAGCGCGTGGGCATGTTTGTTACTTCGCTTTCGTCAATTTCATACACGTTCTGCAGGCATACACTTTCATGCAGGGATATTTTATTGCATTTAATTCGCATGACGTACGCGTATTATGACTGTTTTCTTTCGATGTTCTTGCATTCAGTCGGATTATTCAGTCGGTTCACCGTCAGAGATTAACTCTGACGGTGAACGGAAAATCGA
>NC_051179.1:47846173-47909474 GCF_013339695.2 Rhipicephalus sanguineus | reverse complement strand
AGACTAGTGGGCCCCGTTTCATCGAACTGCATGCTATAGAAGAATACAGGGAACACTGGAGCCGTGCAATGTGAGGCGCGAGCAAGTTCGTGGACAGAATTCTCGGTTCCAGCTATGCGGATGTGCCACGTGGCCTGTGTTAGAAAGAAAGAAAGAAAGAAAGAAGGAAAGAAGGAAGGAAAGAAAGAAGGCAGCAAAGAAAGAAAGAAAGAAAGAAAGAAAGAAAGAAAGAAAGAAAGAAAGAAAGAAAGAAAGAAAGAAAGAAAGAAAGAAAGAAAGAAAGAAAGAAAGAAAGAAAGAAAGGAAGAAGCTGATTTCGAAATGCATGTGACGCGAAATGAAAATAAATAAACAGGCGCCAGTCGCACAATGGATTCGTCCTGCCTCATGCAGAGAGCAAATCTGCATGCATATGAGCGCACGTACTGAACAATCGCCGCATTTATTCGATAGGTAGCTTTTCGTGCGTGTTCAGTCTAAACTACGCAACGTGAAAAAAAAATAATAACAATAACATACAGATAAGCCGGCACTACGCGGCACATATTCCTTTTTAATCCCCTCGCTGCGCTTTTGTATGAACATACAATATATCGCTACGGAACGTGAACTGTTTACAGGCCTGCCTGGCTTCGTCGGTTCCGCACCTTTTTATTCTACCTTTTCCTTTTTTTTTTTTGTCCGTTGTTACTTCTCAATCGAGAGCGACGTTATATAGACTGACGCACGCGCCTAAAATGGAGAATACGCCACGGATTTAGAGGATTCTAGAGCTTCGCGCCGGCAATTATTATTCAATCCGTTTTCAGCTCCCCGCTCCTACCTCAAGCGGACGCCGTTTCGCGTTGCGAATTTCAATGCCGTAAGCAAATCGGATTAAGTACCGATAAAAAGATGAGAGAGACTTGAAGTGGGAAGACGGGCGTATACAGTGTATTCTATAAGTGCAGCGATGAAATACCCGTGCCCCCCCCCCCTCCCTACCTCAACAAAAGACTGACAATTTAACAATTCAACAGATCTTTATCTTTTTTCGCTTATGGCTATCTGAGAATGAAGCTACGTCGGAGGCGACGCAAGGCGTCACGCGCCCGGAAAGGAGCATTATGCTGCCATTCTTTTGAACACGTACGTGTTTTTTTTTTTTTTTTATTGCGATGGAGACTTGCCCTTATGGCATAATGTTTTGTGCGCGTATGCGTATTTTATGTGTGCCGTAAATCGGTGTTATAGCTTGCCCCTTTTTGTGTTTGTCAGATAAACATTCGTTCGTTAACACGTTTTCATCGAGACCTTTGCCTATCTCCTTTATAAAACAAAGAAAACGAGTGAGAGCAAGTTATTTGCATTCGATGTTTGCAGCGGTTCGTAAGAAGCTTTGTGGTCTGAAGCCTCTCGTGTGTCATATGCGCCTCCACGATCTGTGTAGCGCGCAATCTTTACTTTACGGTAAAAATTGCACTCAGTCTTGTGCTGCGTTAGAATGTGCTGATCATAACAGGCTGTGACAGTATGTCCGCTGTCATTCGCTACTTCCTTCTCATTTTTCGACTGTCCCGTCTACACAGTGCAGTGTCCCAGTCAATCGACAAAACCCGTATGTCTCATATCCAACAACCCTGTATCCACATATAGAGGACATCGCACAGAAAAACCGATATCGTATCCATATAATAACCACAGTCTCATTACATCATATAGGGCGAGTCCCAGATTAACACCATATGAGAATATGTCGAGTCTCATATAAAACCGCGTATGATCCCGTATATTATACGGGACGTGGTCGTATGAAAGGAAACGTATGCCTCAAATGATATATGGGATGATGCAATTCTGATGTGGAACAGCATATTTATGTGGGATTATTGGACTGTCGCGGTTCATACTTGTTTGTTTGTTTTTTTCGAAAGGGGTAGCAAACCGCACTTGCCGTTCTTAATAACCTCACTGTCCATCTCCTTTATTTTGTTGGTATTTTCCTATATCTTTCTTCGGAAACCGGACTGAACGACAAGTTATGACTGGTCCCAGACAATGCTGGTGTGTTGCTTTTAGACAGTGCTATTGTCATGACTTTGTAGTGTCGTTACAGACTCTCCTTCTCTTTCATTCTTTCGCACCCCCTTTCCCCTTCCCAAGTACAGGGTAGCCAACCGAGTTCTCATGGTTAACCTCCCTGTCTTTCCTCTACCTCTCTCTCTCTTTCCTGTCTGATTCGTAAGAAAAACATACGATAGCTTTGTCTCAAAAAGACACTGATTGGGGCCATTATCATTAACGTAACCATGAGAAACATTTCCGAATTTCTGAAGACGGCACGGAACGCAACAGGTACATAGAAACGGTTACCACTCGATAAAACGCCATTGCCTAGAGTACGCATCAATAGAAAGAATGGAGAAGTATAAGATAGCTGCAACCACTTAGAATCTCGGCCTCTCTTGAGTGTCTTCAAATGCAACGTGACTCAGGAACTGGAGGGGCTGCAATGCACAGTGTGTGTGTGCACTGCTTCTTTTAAAACACTTTGCTGTGTGGAGACCACTCTTGCGAATAAAACGTTAGATATTATTTTTAAAAGGTACCAGTCTGACAGAAATCTCTGCACAAGTATATCCCGAGCGAGTAAAAGCCAAGGGTTCATCCCTATGAAGTGAACGTGAGTGGAAAGAAGAGACGGTGCAAATCTAGCCCTAAAGTGTTTTCCTCTAAATACAAAAAGAATCTCTCTCGTCTCATGAAAGAAAGCAAAATATATACGACAAAAGATGTCATCTGCAATTTAAGCTGTTTTTCGTAAAAAAAAAAAGAGGAAAAAGAAGTCACAGTTTCACCGCCGGGACGAAGCAGTGAATGCGGTGGCAACAAATTGGAATGTTATACGCAGTAAGGCTAGCAGCTAACTCCTGTAGAATCTGATCTCGCTCAACTACACAAAATGCTGCCTTAAGAAAATACGGCCGCTCCAGGGAGCGAAGTGGTTTTCGTGCTCTCTGTCGCCTCAACGCGAAGTAAGCGTTGAGAGCACAGCACGTAGGAGCTGTCTACGATGCTTGTCAAGATAGCGCGCGCGACCGCGCCCTTTATATGAAGGTTCGCAGTTGCCGCCCGAGCGACGCAGCCCCCTCACCGCTACCCCTTCATGCTCCTTCACCGGACAGGAGCCGGCCGGCGCGTTTCATCTGTGCTTGAGCCGCGCCAGTGTGCAGCATTCGCAAGCTTTCGCTCGCACATAAACATACGACGCGCGGGGCGATGTTTTAACAGCGAGGCTGTTATAGCCGGCCGTAAAATGTCCATGGTCACCGGAAAACTGTCATCATCAATGGGTATGTGTCACAGAAGTTGGGCAAGTCCCACTACTCACCACTGGCCCACTAAAAATGAAGAAGGGAACAGTTAGCCCAAGAAATGGTTGCGAAGCGACGGTGGCGAGCCATAAAAAGATAGAGAAACATAGACAGAGAAAGAAAGAGAGAGAGAGAAAGAAAGCGACGGAAAGAAAGAAAAAGAGAAAAAAAAAGACAGAAATAAACGGAATAAAGACATGAATAAAGATAGAAAGAAACAGACACGACAGAGACATAGAAAAAACGGAGAGCAAGAGAGAAAGAGAGAGAGAAATAAAGAGAAACAAATAAAGAGAGAGAAAAAAGAAGAATGGGAAGAAGGCGAATACAGACAGAAAGGGCGAGAAAGAAATAGATAACAAAAATAGATACAAGAAACCGAGAGAAAGAGAAATAAAAAGAAGAAAGAAAGAGAAAAATAAAAAGAAACAAGGAAGGCCAACCAGCTGCGCTCCTCTTTCAGGCTTGGCACCACTAGTGCGGAGATGCGATAATTTTTTTATTCGGACTTTATACGGAACATGACGGCGACGGCACAAATGCGCCTCGAGTGTCCATATAATTGCTATCGCAATAAAAATACACATTAAGCCATATTAGCCTTGATACGGCGCCGTGTATTGGTCGATACATGGGCACGCAGCATGGCACACTAGCCAGATGTTATTGAACCGATACCGCTGCCGCTTCAAACATTCGTTCTTTCACGATTAAGAGCAGCGACGCTCGGCGCTTTTTACGTTGATCAGGTTCAAAAAAAAAAAAAAAGATGTATCCCTGCCGGCGGCTGCTTAAACGGCAAGAAAATGGGAGCTTGCATAATGAATGGTCGGGGTAGGCGCAGTTTCACAGCGTCTCCTACAAGACCCCTACTTTGGATATTTCAATATTTACGAAGAAATCTCGGGCGAATCAAAAACTGAAAATAAGAAGACAGACGAGGCAGGACGGGACGTAGAAGTTAGCTAGGCCCATTTACTCGGTGTATACCGGCGAAGCTGTTGACGTTATTTTATTAACGCACCAATATTCTGTGCATTCTAGACCCGAGCAAAATGTAGGCCCGTGTGTATACAAGCACAAACGTGAATAAATTTTCTGTTCCTTAGAGCGCGATACCCTTTATCTTAACACTTGCGTTTTCACTTCTCTATTCACGCGAGAACTGAATAGAGAAACAAAAAAATCTACTGTGCAAATGCGATTTAATATTAATATGAAGGGGAAAAAAATGTATGTCGCAATCATGCACGAAATTTGTCTGTGGTGTTCGTAGAAAGCAGTCTTTTTTCTTTCTCTTTCTTTCTGCTGTATGCTCCGTTAATGCCCATGATAGGCGCTATTTCGATATTACTGTTCTCTAGAGCTTCCGGAGGAGGGTCCGAGTAAGAGCTTGTTGGGATGGCAACTGCTTTAGGCATAAATCGCAAAAAAATAAACGAATGACCCAACCCTCAACGTGTTCGTTCTCGCTTCATTGGTTTTGAGTTTTGCGCTTAAAGATACATAGCTTAGTGTTTAGGCTTTTCCAACCCGGCCTCGCTCATATGTGGGTGGAACGAAAAAAAATATATGCTCGTCTACCTAGTTTTCGGTGCAAGGTAAAGGACCCCCCCACTCACTCACTCACTCACTCACTCACTCACTCACTCACTCACTCACTCACTCACTCACTCACTCACTCACTCACTCACTCACTCACTCACTCACTCACTCACTCACTCACTCACTCACTCACACACACACACACACACACACACACACACACACACACACACACACACACTCTCCCGTATTTTCTTACGCAATCTTCGTCGTCATTTCAACGCTGACATATCGCATAGTTTCTCAGAGCTGCTTCGCAAAACACGCTCGCGCGAGCAATACATTGAATTTCGCTAGATTTCCTGCATAAAGTCCACGCACTTTGCGCCGGCAAGGGAGCAATCACGACCACACTACGGGTGGGGGCAAACGCACTTTCATTTGCCTCGGCTTATACAAAGGCCCGCTGTACGTGCAGTATATACCTACGAGTCGCGGCCTGGATTTGCGAAAGGCAGCGAACACATAGGGGACAGTGCGGACTATAAAAGAGCTCGCCCGGATTCAAAGGACCGAGGCAAACCTCTGCAGGTAGGTAGGTGCGTGTGTGTATACAGAGAGACACACAAGCCCTCACTGATCGCTCGTGCATACTTGCATATATGGGGGCCGTGTGTACAGAGCTCTCGGCCGAGCTTCCTGAGCGGCGGCGGCTCCCTGTGTCCTGCACTACTACTATACCCGGCCATCCAGTATTGCAAGAACGTCTTTTCGCACGGTGTTTGCGCGTAGCCCACCGGCCGCCTTGCTCATATCGTACGACACAGGGGCGCGCAGCAACCGCGCCTGTTTGCGACGCGACCCAGCACGAAGGTCTCTACGAGAGTTCAATATGTGTTGCGCAGTGGGGAAAAAGGAAACGCATTCGACCGCGCGTCGCGGTGTTTTCTTCTCTTTTTTTTTTTTTCACTACGAGCTCGGCCCTCACTCGTTTGGAGCGAACTAATCGCTATACGTTTGACTGCAGCAGTTTCTGGGCAGAGACTACGGGGTAGGCGTTGGCATGGCGGAATAGATAAGAATAGGTAGGAAAAGTACACGTTCTAAGCTCAATAGTACATTTGCAAACACGCGAACCTCACTAGAAAAACCCGGAAATCGGAGTATCCGTGGACAATTCGCTCACGCACCAATTACGGTATGCAAATCTGATATTCTATAGTCTACCGAGACGACCATATAAACTCATGTCTGAACAAGCAGCTTTATTGTCCTGTTATCCATTTGATAGCTATCTCTATTTTTCCCGCCTCTATTTGATTCTCTGTCTCGATTATCCCTTTCTGCATGATAGAGTATTATTATTATTGCACTATTGTGAAAGAACTGTCTGTTGATATTTAACATGCTTAACGGAAACTGCTCCATTGTTTTCGGTTTCTTGGGCCTAGGCAAGCTGCCTTCGAGCAGCTTTTTCTTCCAATGATAAAATCCTTCGTTCGTTCGTTCGTTCGTTCGTTCGTTCGTTCGTTCGTTCGAAGTTAGGAACACTTGCTTCCTTCCACTTGTTTTAATCGTATAATGGATTAATTCGCTGAAGCAAGAAAATTTAACAACGACAAGCAGAAAAAATTAGGCACAAGTTATCGGAGGATGACTGTGAGAGGTATGAGATATTTCATTAATACCTAAGAAATGAAGCTAGGGATAATTAATACTGGCTAGCACTATTAATTAACCACATAAGGCGTGCTTTTGCTATTACGTTACTGTGCCCTGCTGCATGGTTCAGCCCACGTTACAAATCGCATCGAACAAAAGCCCTGCGAGGGTGCACATCGTGTACTGGCAGCGGGATCGGCCCAACCAACCAGCACCTTGGATTATACCCTATAGGCTGTCTTCGACTTTGACCAAGTTTACTGTTTTAGACGTAACCTCCCGCGTAAAGAATGGAAAAAAATTTTTTTAAAATATTCGCTTAAAAAAAAACCCGCGATGCAGTTACGAAAGAAAGCTAGCGTGTGTTACAATCAAAGAGAAGGAGAAAGATAAAAGAAAGGCAAGGTGGTTAGGAATTTATCGTCGAGACTAAAAAAATATTTTGCTAAGTCTAAGTTCTGCCAGCTTTAAATGCTTCATTACTAATAATTGGAAATTCAAATCAATATATTATTTAACTATAGCATCTAGGAATTTTACCCTATGGAACTTAGCTGAAAAATCCACCCACTACTCGGCGAATCCCATTCATTTGGTATGAGTCATGGTCAAAAGACAATGACAACAACAGCAACCAGGGCTGAGTTAATGTTCAACCCTGTCTGACTAGAAACTACACGCCAAGATTGGATGGTTAGTTTCCCATTGACAACGCCTACATCTTACTTCCAGTTAAGAAAAATCACGATAATACTAGATTTGGAGATGTAATTCTTCCATCAAGTAAAGACTACTCATAATACATCACATACTCCAGATTTCCGGTGTCAAACGAGCCTTCCTCAGCGTGACCCGTATATTTATCGCGTCGGATGGAGATAATACGTCACGGCCTTCCGTAGCTTGTTTTCCTAAGAGCTACTCCACCACTTCCTTCCTTCCGCTCGTTTCCTGCTTATCCTATCTGCCACATTTTCCTTCCGCCGTGCCCCCCTTATGTTCTGCAGCACCATCGCCACGTTTAATACGCGTACAACATGTCTCATGTAGTCTATTACGTGCAGTGCAGCCGAAGCTAGGGGTTTTGGCTACCAACCATAACAAGGAACAAGGACTCCTCCATTCTTCCGCTTCAGATCCCATTGTTCGGACTGCAAGGAAGTTTAGAACAGTGCTTGGCTGAGCTAGTTGAAGATAGTGGTAAGCTGGGCTAGTTGGTATGTATTCATCGTAATATACAGCGGCGCGAAAAACTAGACCCAGAAGGTCCTTCCCTTTTCTCTCTAATTTTTCGCGCTGTTTATTACGATTAGCTAGTTGGTTGCACAGGGTTTCCAGCCGGCCACACTGAAGAGGACACAGGAAGACACAGGCGCGGTGTCTTGTCTTTCTTCCTGTGTCCTCGTCAGAGCGGTTGCGTGGAAAATCTCCTGACTGAATGGGAGCGCTTTAGAAAAGACTAGTGACTTCCTGGGCACTGCATCGGTGCAGGCAGAAGGAAGCGGAAAGAAGTTCAACACCTTCCCCCCATGTCGCACTTCACGTGCACATATATTGCATGCGCACATTAAACACACACGCGTATGCACATATAGAGGGCCCGGTACCTACCAAAATAAAATTTTGGATACGCCCCTGGATGGCAATGGTAGAGTTTCTGATTACTACAGAGCTGGAACTTTCGCCTGAATCAGTGTTCATTGTTGTACACGTGCTCCTGCTCAGTGATAGCGCACGGTAATGGTGATTGGCTGCGATCGTTGCCATTGTGTGTGTGGGTCCTCTCTCACTCTCTACATCCTTATCTTTGTACCCCCCCCCCCCTTCACCGTTGCCCAGTGTAGGGTAGAAAACCGGATTTTCCGTTCTGTTTAACCTCTCCGCAATTTTCCCTTCTTTCGTTTTTATCTCTCTCTTTCTCTCATGGGCAAACCAGCGATGCACCGCGGGCTTTGGCTGCGCGAGGAGAGAATGCCGTCGAGAATTTAACAGTTCGTACACGCATGGACTTCGGCAGGGGTGTGCAAAAAGACCCTTTATCCCCCCCCCCCCTTCACATGCCACACCAGCACTTTCCCCTCACAAGTCGCACCAACCCTTCACCCCACCCCCACCGCGATGCAACGGGTGTTTGCACCCCCCAAGACTAAATCCCGCGTCGCCCATGCATAAACGTATAAGAGAAACTTGGGGATGATTACCGGTAATCACCCGTCAGTTCTGTGGCACCTCATCGGCTTTTACGTCGTTGAGGGAAATGGTGTCGGCTTGTAGCTTGGCGTCGAGGTTAGCGTGTAAGCGAGGTAGCAAGGTGGCCAATTGCACGTTTGAATACAAGGAACAAATTCTGGGACGGATGAACGTAAGTTATTTGCTCAACAAAGCCAGGATGCGAGAATGGACGCCTCACTGGATGAATCTGCATAGGACGACGATCATGTAATTGACAAGAACCTTCGCTGAACTGAACGCATAGTCGGTAGCGGCGCGGGTATATTACACACGCGTTCGTTTTCACCCTTCGCGCACCGACGTCATGCCGCAGCCTAGCGTGCGCAGCACGGCGAGCCACCGGAAACAGCGGAGTCGGCGGGCTGCCGCGATACGGTCTTCTCCGTCTCCCCTACGTCCCAGCTACAGGAGCTGTCGGATGTCGTTGCGCCGCCTATTAAGCGCGCGTCGAACGGCCTCGCTTCCTTAACGCTTCACTGGCGACGCGAGCAGCCCGGCTCAGCTGTGCCAGCGCTTCCGATCAATGCACGCTGCACTCCCGGACCGACCTCCGGCGAGACGTCATTTATCGCGCGGGGATTTTTTCGCTCGCCAGAATATAACACCCCCCGCCGCCGCCCTTCCCTTTCCGCCTACCACGCTTATGGGAGCTCAGAAACCTCGCACACGCGCGCGTTTTGCCGCGTCATCAGTTTCTAAACCAAGGCTGTCTCCCGGTAGGGGTGCGAGCCACGCCGTGCAGTGTGTACTGCTCGACTGGCATGCTACGCTGGTGATGAGGCGGCGAGGCGTGTTCTGAGCATCGCCAGGCGCGCGACATGAGACACCGGCATGAGAGGGGAGCAGCAAACTGTCTCGGCGAGCGTCGTGGACGTCCTTTGTGTCGACGCCAGCGCTTGACGGCGTGCTAACAACGACTTTGACAGTGTTGCAGCGAGCGTCAAGACGTCTTGGCTTCGGGACCCTGAGCGGTGTCGCGCGTGTGAGCTCATGTTCCTTAGCTCTCTTTCTTCGTGCATAAGTTCCTTTATCTGCTTCGACCACCAAGGCAGGGTGACCCAACCGGAAAGTGATCTCGTTAACGCGCTTGTCTCGGCTTTGCTTGGCTGCCTCCTCTTGGTACTGCCGTTCTGGAAATCGCGCCGTTTTGTACTCTAAGACCATTCACAGTCATGTGCGCGCGAGTCTTTCCAAACGTAATCTAAAAGGGTGTGCTTCGTTCTCACGTGTGCTCACATTTAGTTTCGTATCTCCCTCGTCAGGTGTTAAGAAACAGCTAGGGAAGCCTTGGGCGAGGCCCTTATAGAGGGATGGGACAACGTGAAAATTTTAATGCGATTGCTTTTCGTGAAGCGTCAGTGGTCTTAGCGACGTTCCTGAAAACGTAGTCCCAGGAATCGCCTCTCGTGAACGGTGGATGATAAGAAAGTAATGCAATCAGAGGACAGGATTCCTTACGTCATGTTGACTTAGTACTGAAACAAATGTCTTCGAATGTATAGATGATCAAAGACGACGATTTTGTTGAAAATGCTGCAGATATGCTTTCCAGCTCGACCTCGTGCGATGCATAGTCAAGGCCAGCAAATGAAGGCCCGTATTGTCGCTCCTAATAGTGGCATTATATGAACACGAAGGCCTATATGTCACGCGACATAGATCAGCTTTAGGTGCTTCTGAACTGGTAGCACCAAAACCTCTGAGTAACGTGCACCATTATAAAAGTACACAGAGAACGAGGTGTCAGTGTTCCAAATGAAACTATTGTACAGGAATTGGTAGGCATGACAAAATAAGCTAAGCTCCATCACTGCGAATGGTTAGACATCTCTAATGACAAGTTTTTATATTGTTTTACCTTCTCCATCGCATAGCCATGGCCAATCAATCGGAAGTCTTTATTAGCATTGTTCGGAGGGTTCAATTACAGCCTCTCTGCAAGAGTAGACAACTACAGTGTAAAAAATAGACGAGCACCAAAGTCGCGAATTTATTTCAGCGCGCTGTGCTTAAGACAAGCGAAACAACACCGGCAGTTGGCGCGCTATAAACATATTGTGAATTGAGTTTTTTTCATCACGCGGTTCAACCCTTCCAGAGTGCCCGTTTAAAATTAATTCTGTTAATTCGGACGAAACAGTAAATAAATAACCATTGGAATAATAAATTCCTTACAGTTTCGTCGACTAATCCCAGTTCACGTTCTGCTTACAGTGGTTTATGACTACCGCGGATTACACTAAAACAAAATACCCGTTAAGGTATCTTGTGAATAGGCAGTCTACAAAATTTACGTATCCAACATGACTAATCTGTAAGCAGGCAAAGTTGCCTACAAATAGTCCACGAGAAATGTATGCGCAGTATTAAATCTACTTTCACGGGGGTTTCTTCAAGCCCTTGTCGGTGCTGTGTAGACCCGCGGTACGTCTCAAGCACTACATACAGGCGTTTTAGAGCGCCATGCAAGGGATCCGTCACACGCTTCTCCTTTTGTGCGCGTTCGCAAGCGCCTTCATTGTAGGCGTTCAACTCGGCCTGAACATGAACAACGGCCCTTCCGACTATCCCGAGCAGCGGCTGAGGCACTCATCGACCGTTACGCAGAAGAGAACGGGCTCTCCGTACTTCACTGCGGACGGTGCCGGATGGATAGACGCCTGGGCCAAAGTGAGCGCCAACGTGTACGTATACTCGGCCTACTTCGACCCCCGGTTGGGCGCCAACGCGACCGTGGTGCGCATCGTGGGACTCGTGCGTCTCAATCCCACGCTCAAGGTGAACTACTCCTGCCTGATCGACGACCGGCCCGAGAAACCAGCCCGGCCCGTCGTCGCCAAAATGGAGTTCCTCCAGGTTCGTGTTGATACCGAGAAGCTTTAATGACTTTGCGAAAATGTTCGAAAAGCCGGGTGAACTCATCGTTGTAAATGGTTTACTCCGACTTAACACCCCAATTACTGACCAAATGACATAGACGTTTCGCCACCTATGCAGGTGTCATCCTCAGTATATACACTGGCGACATATGAACGGAGGTCGACCAGTCCACTAGTGACGTACGTCTTTGTAAACGTCCGGTAGGGGCCGCGGTTGTTGTTGCGTATGTGACTGGTGGACTGGCAGTCCTCCCCTCATTTGATGCCAGTGTATGCTAAGGATGCCACCTGCTTAAGTGGTGAATGGCCTATGTCATTTTGGTAATAATTGTTGTGTTAAGTCGGAGTAAACCCTTCACAATTGTTAATGACTTTATTGTACATGCGATCATATCTTAGCATATTCCCCCACCATATCTGAACGGTGAACTGTGACAGTGGTGTCGTGGCATACCGTCCTTACCCGCATACTACCGGCAAGCTAACCAGTGCTGGAAGTATGCGGCACTGATTAGCAGTACCGCATACTACCAATGGTAACCAGTGCCGCGTACTACCGGCACTGTTTAATAATGGCTAACCAGTGCCGGTAGTATGCGGGTAAGTACAGTAGTGTCGACTAAATACCTAGTGTTGGCTAAATAATGGATAATGTCTGCTGGTGCTAACTAACGGTGCTTAAATGATAGCTACCGTTGGCTAAGTATGGCTAAATGATGGCTCATATGGGCCTTTGTTGGCTTACCATTGACAACATAGGCGTGCGCAGGGTTCCCCATCAGGGGGGGCAAAGGTTCATCGCAGGGCCCCCCCCCCACCGTACTAAGTCAATGTATGGGGCTGATTTTGCGCCCCCCCCCCCTCTTAGGTGACCAGAAGTGTCAATGTACCGGGCAGATTTTGCGCCCCCCCCCTCTTGGGTGATTAGGGGGGGCAGCCGCCCCCCCTGCCCCCCCTGTGCGCACGCCTATGATTGACAAGTATCGGCTAATGTTGCCAATGACGTCTGTATGATGACTAGCTTGGGAATATGGTAAGCGTTGGCTAATGTTTTCTGATGTAGACGATCCGGCGTTATAACAGCAACACTGTCTTCATCTAACCTCAATCCAACGATGCATCTCGCATATACATTGGCTATAAGCAGAGTTTGTTCTGTCTAAATTTTTCTGTTTTTTTTTTATCCGGACAGTGATGGAGAGAATGAGAGAAAACACACGAACTATTCTTGACCAGCCCTCCCTTTTTAAACTTCGTGCAATAGTTTACACGGAATTTTAGTTTAACTCTCGCCTATTACATTTCTGCATCTGCGGCCAGCTATATTAAAGGGGTCATGAAGCACCCCTTGGGCTGATTGAAAAAACACATCCTGCGGAAAGCTGACACGGCTATGAACTGCTCTGCCAAATATTACAGTCGTGCGCGCCGCGTAATGGCCACAAGCGGAGCGCGAAGTTGCCGTTTCCCCAGGCACCCTCTTTTCAAACAGAGGCCGGTTCTCACTCTCGTCGGTGGGTGGGGCGTCTGTCCGCTGTACGTCGCAAAGACATAGCATGCTTATTGGCCGATAGCCGACGTAAATCGAGAGCGGCGTTCGGATCAGATGCGCTTCTTGCCGCGGAATGCCGCCACTTGCCGGCGCCGCACTCGCGCAAGCGAATCACAGCGGGAGAGCGATCGCGTTTCATGACGCGCGCTGGCGTAACTTCTTTCCCCCATGCCATCCCTCCCTGTCTAGCTTCCAGTGCGCTCGTCGGCACGAGAAAAGAGAGAAAGCGCTGGGAGCGTGCGCCAAACCCCTGTAACTCCGCTGATTCTTGACGGATTCGAGAAATTTTTGCGGCAATCGATTCCGGAGGCAGTACACTCCGATACTGAGGCCATTAGATCATTACTTGGAAAAGTGGTTCATGACCCCTTTAAAGAGCATCAGCACTGGTTGTTTACGTTGAACACACGACCTCCGAGAGATGTGGTGATAGTTTTGACGATGCACTCAGAAACGGTTAAAAAAAATTACAGATTTTTTCGGAATCGTTGTGAAACAATGTGCGCTGCCACCTTTCTTTTGTTTTTCCATAGTCTAGCTACCGCGTCTCAAACAATTCAGTTTTATCAGGGTCCTATAATACAAAATTATTAAATGACCCTGGGTTTTTATTAAACACAGCAAAAAAAAAAGCTGAATCAGTAAAGAAGGCGGTTAGACATACTGTTGAAGATTCATATATTGAAAATGGCAGCGGCAGACCGAAACTGAATATCTTAAGGACAGAAAGCAAGAAAAGGAGAAATAGAGACGAATATCTCGTGTCGTTGGCGAAGCGAATTCCTGCCAACACTTCGTCTTCAGCCACTTAAGATGCACTTTAGGAGTATAGCTTGCTGCTTCACTTGTGTGGGCGTTGGTTATGGTACACAGCTGCGAGCTTAGGTATAGGAAAGTTCCTCGATACGGTTCGTTCCGTAGTACGGACTGAATTTATAATGTTGGACGCAGCCGGTCTTTATTTGCGAATTTATCGGTATACGCAGAATACTTGATAACCTGCACAAATAGCAACACAAACCCCAGAATCGGAACGTTGGTGATTTTCAAGAGTGCCGCTCTGGGTTCTTCGTAAGAGTCTGTGCGTATCAGCCAAAACTTGTTACCTACTGTGTCTTAAGCTGATACTGTGTGTTTTACGTTTCCTTCTTAGAGTAGCATGGAAAGCTGCGTGAAGTTTTCTTTTACGTGCGGGCGCCGAACTTTAAGGAAGAAGCAAGATCGGAGTGGCCGTCAGCTATCCTCTTTCTGAAGTCAACTGTGCGTGAAAAATCGAAGGCGCCACGTCGCGCTTTTAACGCTCCACTTCCTTAAGGCGCTCTTCGGACAAAGAAGCGCACGAAGAATTCGGGAAGTCTGTGCTGTGGCCAGTCTCTAGAGTTCGAGAATCTAAACTAAAACCGCTATAGGGGCATAAACGGAATAATAAAAGCACCACTAGCGACTGCATGTGTGGCTGTTGTTGTAGTTGTTGTTGTGGTTGTTGTTGTTGTTGACGATGATGTTATTGTCGTCTTTGTCATTGTCGACCGTAGTTGCGCCCTTAAAACTCTCCTACAACACAGCGAGTTGTGGAAGCGTCAGTTTACTCGGTCGAGAGCACATTGTATCGACGCATCGTTGCGCTATTTCGACACAAAGAGAATTCTTAAAGCCACCCAGGGAAGGTTGCAAGCACTAGAGACTACGCGTAGTTGACTTGGAAACTTGATTACAGGAAATTCTCATTTTTCTCATGATAATTTCTTGGCCATCAGTTAAGGCCGAGACAGACGGTACGATTTTCCTTCCGATGCGACGTCCGGCGCGGCGATGCGGCAGCCGGAATGGTGACGTTTCGTGGCGTTTCATGGCATCGGATCGCCGCATCGCATGTCCGGCGTGTATCTAACCGGGCAGATATTTTCGCCGCCGCATCGGACCATCGGAAGGCCAAAGCCAATGACAGCTCGGGAGACGTGTGTCGTCACGCCGCTGGTGGCGCCCTCTCCATGTCGCCGCTCCGGTCACCGTGGCCAAGGCGCGTCGGTGGAGTGGAGCCTCGGAGCATTTGCCGACATCGCCGCTCGCGGCGGAGTACATTTTGTTTGTGACGTGAAATAATTCCTGATTAAATAAAGTGATGTTTGAAGTGTGCCAATTCTGCAAGACAGTGCCCGTTTCCAAACCACTAGCGAGATCGCGAGCAGCGATGCAAGGCCATTTCGCAGGTAAACACAGCGACACCGTCGTCTCGGCGAGCCGGCTCGCTTCGCGTCCACCTTTGCTCTTCACATCGATGACGTCGAGAAAGTTAATAGCGTGTGCTAACGCGTTACATGCAAGTACAAAGCTTAATCGTGTTTGCAAAAACAAGCGCTCTATGACGAGCTCACGTGTGATTGCGAACGGCGTAGGCGACGGCCGGCGTCCGCCATGATAGGCCTACCTCTCGGGGTCGTGAGTGACGGCGAGCTGTTGCGATGTGCTTGTCGTTCGCGAAGGCGCAGTTTTAGTGATTATTTTCAAATAGAACGAAGCGTGGCTGTGCAAAGTTGTTTGTTTTGTGCTTCATTGCGATGATACGAAGTCCTCCGAGTGTGCATTCCGAGGCGCCGTATGTGGGCGGAGCCTACGGCTGAATGCTCGTTCGCCCCGTGTGTGCTGAATCGTCGTACGCCGCATGCCGGACATCCGACGCCGCACGCCGGATCGGAGGCAAAATCGTACCGTCTGTTTCGCGCTTTAATCAGTATTGAGAGCAAGACGTCGAAAGTAGCAGGCTTTCGCCAGCTTCGCTTAAGTTGGGGGGCAAATCGCGATGTGCACGAAACGTAGCAACAAAAAAAAAAAGCGCGTATGCCTGCTTTTGTCTTGCGTGTTGAACGCATTGATCATTCTCGTAACTGATTCATTACACTGGTAGCTTGTATAGACAATAAGATATTACCCACATGGTACCTACAAAAGGAGGGGCACCTGGACATCCAGCATAGGCTCCTGGATTGCCATTGCACTATGCGTAAAATTTAAAGAACTTGAAATACATCCACGAACACGCGAGGCGTGGCTGGCCACTTAACACGGCAACGAATGCTCCACCAACCCCTTACAAAAATTGATTTGACCTTTCAGTCACCTATAAGTCACCCACCAGTCACCCTAGTCACCTTTCTGTAGACTCGACCTTCGTGTAGACGTTGTCTACAGATTTTCGCAGACGTTTTGTGCAAATGGCAAGTGAAACCCGACACCGGCAGTCGACAACCCTGCCTCGAAAGGTCAACACCGTAACAAATATTTCAAAGTCTAACTAGATTTAATTACAGCCTCTAAAACCTTCGAGAGGAGGTCATATATATATACTTAAAAGAAATTTTAGCTCCTTTTCTTTTCTTCCTTCGTTCAGCCATAACTCCTTACTCTCTAAGAATTTTTTGCTCTAGCGTTGCACCTCACGAATTAACGTCGTTTCAGGACCACCACCACGCCAAGTACGATGGCGTCTTCATCACTTGCCCTTACCACCCGATGAACGACTCCGAGACGCCACGGACCGTCCGCGTGACCGTTACCGGAGCCGAGGTCGGCACGTCCAAGAGCATCCCCGTCCACTACCGGACGCGTTCTCCTGGCACCCATGAGATGGACTCGCTCTCGCTGTGCGTCCGACCTTTCTACGGTGGAGTCCCCAAGGTGCACGACCTGAGGCACTTCGTGGCCTACTACTCGCTTCACGGAGTCCAGAGGTTCACCTTCTACGCTTACAACTCCGGCGACAGCGTGAACGAGTACCTGCAGGAGCTCAGGCGCGAAGGCTTGAAGGTCGACTTCTTCCCCTGGTCCTTACCGGTCGCCAAGAAGTCTTGGGCCCTGGCCCAGAACGTCTTCACGCAGGACTGTCTGTATCGACACGCGAACGCTTCCCGCAGGGTCCTCATCGTCGATCTGGACGAGTTCGTGTTTCCGCTTCCGGTACGCGGTAGGCCACGCACCATCGCCGAACTCGTGGCCAAGTTACCGGCGTCCAAGACGTGTGTCGTAGTGCGCAACGTGTTCTGGGTTCGGGCCGCCTCCCGGATAGACCGTCCTTTCATCTTCGAAAGCCTGAACCGCAGTCGCCGCGTTTGGCCCACGGGCCTGAGGAGCAAGTATTTCGCCGATCCCCTCGGCGTTCTCGAAGGAGGGATACACTTTTGCAGGCGCTTTCTGTCCGGTGGCCGGGACCGCGACAAGCAGTTGACCATGAGCCAGGCGCTCCTCTTCCATTACCGCGGCTTCAGAGGCGAAACGTACGCCAGGGACACGAGCATGCTTGTCTGGAGGGAGCTGGTGATGAACTCGCCGCTGATGCCGAAGCCTGACTTTTCGAGGGGTTTCGCGTCCAAAGTGCGCGATGTCCTGTGGAACAGTATCGACGTGGTGTTAAGACTCGTTTGGTGAAAAGTGAGGGTGTCTTCTTTGTGACTGTATTGGTGGTAGGTCACAGACCAAAGCATTGATTCTCGGTGCCAAGCTGCTGTACTTCTCGTGCACTGAGCGACTATAGGGTTCATGAACTGAAAGTTGTGAATGCTCAGCAACAGTGAACTGTACTACACGTCTAGAACTTTCGAGACCTTGTGATAGAATCATCAGTAAAGGAGTGTTTTATGTCCCTTCACTCAAGGAAAGCTTGCGCAAACACGACGCCGGACGTGCCTCAAAAGCAAATAAATAAATAAATAAATAAATAAATAAATAAATAAATAAATAAATAAATAAGTGAATAAATAAATAAATCGCGTTCATTAATGAACGCGATAGCAAGAAAAGCGGCCCGTGATGGACGCGCTGCTACGCTGCAGAAACATCTGCCCCCCGGCAGCAACTACCGCGCCAGCAGACAGCGGAAGGGCAAGGTTCTCCCTGCACAAATATTAGAAGAAGCGAGCGAGCTGGCCGACGACTTTTAAATGCACCCGTTGCGCTCCTCCCGCCATCTCGCTGGTAATGAAGAAACGCTTATAAGCGCCTGCCGTCTCCGAGTCCTGCCAGCGGTAAGGGGTGCGTACATAACGCTCGCCGTTAGCTACCTGAAGGATCTGCGTTTTGTGGCGTAGTGGTTAACGCCACGCGCTGCGGAGCGAGAGGTCGCTGGCTCGATTCCACGCTTCGGAAGCATTTTTCTGAATTATTTTTCTTTGGGACGTTTATATATATATATATATATATATATATATATATATATATATATATATATATATATATATATACATACATATATACATACTTATACATATACGGTGCATGACGGCGGCGACGGCGACGGCAAAAACCAGCCGAGACTGTCCATATAATTGCTATCGGAATAATAAATAAGTAAATAAATAAATTCACTTCGTGATGCTTACTTGCACTTCCGTCTGCTTCATAACAGGCAACGGAGGGCCCAGGTGACAAAGTACCTCCCTTTCCGAATACGACATTCCAGAAATAAAAAAGAGAGAGAACGAGATAGAACAAGAAAACCAGAACGAGCTCATCACGCCTGCAATTTGCTCAGCGCCTTCGCTCCGTTCGACTGCGCCACTCAAACGACAATCAATATCTAGCTACAAACATGAGCGTACACAAATCGCAGACGGAAAACTCCCAATATTTCATGTGAGCACAAGTGATATCGTCGTGCTCGTGAGGAAAACACTTTCCAGCTCTAAGCGTCCGTGCGACGGGACGGTATATAGCTATACGCTTTGCTGTCGCTACTGCATCATCATTTCGAGTGTTTACGCTCAGCTCCCACGACCTCCATTCACCTAAATCCCCTCCCGGGAAATCGCTAGCGCTCGAGGGAGGCCCGGCCGTGAGCAAGGCCTCCCCCCGCTTGTGTACACACACACGGCAACGCGCAGCTTTCATTTGAAAGCCCGCCAACGCGGAAATGTCACTGCAACCTGCTGTGTTGACGCGTAACGGATTTCCTCGGCGTGTGTACACTCTGGCGTGCGATGAGGACAAAAAACATCCGGACGAGGGAACGTACGCGTGGCGAGTTGAATGCAGTTACCTGTACCCTAGTTGAACAACTTCATGACGGCTAGATGGTTCATTATTAAAAACTCGGAGTGAAGCAACGCGATTAGAACAAGGACTCAAAGGAAACCGTGGTCCCGTCGTATAGGTGTTCCTTCGTGTCCTTGCGTTAGTTGCGCTGTTTCATCCTCAATTACTACATGAGTACTTTTCCTTATTAGTGGCACGAGCAGCGAGTGAAACTCTTGTTTCTATTCCAAACGCTTCCGTTCGAGTACTTACGGTTTTCCGTACGTTCAGAAAATTTGTCTTCGGAAGTTAAACTGGTATGGAATCGACGGTTCTGGTTTAGGTTAACAGTTATACTGGATGCATAAGATATATCGGAGCATGAGTTTACTTAAGATAAAGGAAAATTCATTGTCAGGGTAATCAATTAAAATTAATTGAATGAGTTCACTGAAAGAGCAGACACTTCCGTTGCGACCAGCTGGAATTGTTGCGGCTCCTGGCGGAACAGATCTCAACCACGGGCTTCTTTCTACGTGGCCTCCGAGATCAGCTTCGGCAATGTGACGAAACACAATGTTAATCCAAGAAATACACCAGGCTACTCGACATGCTGAGTTGCCAGGGCCACTACCAGACACCTAAATAAAGGGTTAGGGTCGCCTCAAGATGTTGTTGTTGTTGTTGTTGTTGTTGTTGTTGCTAGTGTTGTTGTAGAGTAATGAGTTTCTCTTAAAATTTTCTCTTAAAAGTAGGTCTATAGTAACCTTTCTACTGCGAAGCATTCGTTTCGAATCCGTACATAATGTTCGCGATGTCAAGAAATGTCTGTTGATACTGATTTACACCCTTAAGAGTGTAACAAAAAATCTTTTTTGTGTGTGTAGTAAACGTAGAATCAAGCTGGATGCGCGCTGCAGTAACTAACCACCCTTCGCAGAGGTAATTTCTCGCACGCGTGCACTCATACACAGATAAGCGCAGACATCCCTCGTCCAGGAGCATATGCTTTTAGCATAACCACGAACACCAGACACAATACATCAAGGAGAGTGCTTTCTTCGCGGCGGTGCAACAACGCCAGATGTACGGAAACGCTCGATCGAGAAAGGAAAGCGTCGACTCTTGAAAGGAACTTGCGTTGCAGTCACTGTTGCGAAACCGCGGGCATTCTTATCTGCTCGCTGAAGCAGTGCAGCCGCGTTTATCGCAGCGGGACGTTTTGCGAGATGAAACGGGCAGTTTGTTCCCTTACGCGTATATCAAACAGCTGTGCGTTGTGTTGGTTTTCAGACGCTGGGAGATTGCGAGCGCGCAGAAAAAGAAATAATTAAAAAAAAACTCACAAGGCTCCCTTACGCATTCGCCTAAGATGACTCGAAGGCGAAAGCCATCATCTTCTTTTTCTTCTCAGTTGATGTATGCTTTACACTGCCTCCAAGATCGGAGGCAATGTAAGCTATCTGCACCTCACCTGCTTTTGCGCTGCCTCTGTGATCGGCCCACTATGACCAAGTGACGTTTCATCTGATGACGTCATCACGTGACATAACGTTATGTGACGTTATGATGATGTCATAGGTGACGTCTCGACATCATGATGATTTCTTGCATCACTCGTGTTTACGCCGACGCTCACGGTCAATTTTCGCGTTTGATGAAGCATCTAAGGCTTTCGCCTTAAAAAAAAATAGTGCCGATGCTTCGTACCGTTCTCCAGTAAGACTCAGTGTTTCGCTAGTTCATCCAGCATTACGACAGAGTTCACTTGAATTGATCTGTCATTTGAATCCACATAGTTAACGATCCCCTGCCTGCCCAAAAAACTGCCGTCGCGCCCGTCGCCTTTCTCCGCAGGTGTTCCGTAAGCGGACGCATGACGACATGATTTTGGTGTTATGCGCAAACCACACGCGAAGAATGAGCACTGACGGCGTGTGGTGATATCATATTTTTCAAAGTGCTGTAATGCCAATCACACCCAAGTCGCAAACACTTTCCGGGACATTGATTTGTACTGGCTTCCCGTCTACTTTGGCTGGGTCACATTCCTTGTCGTAAGGACAAATCTAAGCAGCGACGAAAGAACTGCAACAGTTTTCTTCGTCTTCTTCTGTTTCATCAGGGAAAGAAAGGAGAAATGAGGAGACCAGTACATACCAAGAACGACGACCAAATACGTATCTTAAGCCTGTGATTTTCTTTTTTCTATCTCTTATCTTGTAGAGAAAAAAGCAGAGCAAGACGACGACGACGAAAACGGAGAAGAAACACAAAGTTGAAGCAAGAACACGGGAGAATCGTGTCTCATTACGAGGACGCGCACAATCGCGTCTCGGATCGCAGAGCCGCTCACTGTAGCTCGCGGAGCGCAGGAGACGTGGCTGGAGGTTTTCTCCGTCGACAGAGCTAGGCGATGTCCCCGGCAAAAGCAAAGCCCGACCTCACAATGTTAGGCTGAGACCCACGGATTCGATATACCGGGCGCTGTAGGGAGTCCAAACAGCGCAGCTAGCGAAGCGCAACAAGCCGATTCTGCATTGTGGCCTGGTTGCATACGAGTATATCCTATATACGAGCGCACGGCCCCCCATTGTGTAGCGTTTATGCGTTCGTCTCAGGTATACACGGCCCGATGGACGTGCCTTCTTCGCCAGCGAAAGCCAAACGGAGACGTAAAGAAGGATCTTATTTCGCCCTTCGAACTTCCTCGTCTCTTCTCTGTCTCGTTTCTCTTGAGAAGCAAGTCCGGTTTCGTATGTCGCAAGGTTTTCGTCTCTTTCCATTTTCAGGCTGTTCGCAATGTTTTCGGTGTCTAGGCAGAATTGGTTAGGCTCAAGCGCATCTCAACAAACAAGAGTGAGAAGTCTGCCGAAAAGTTTTCACCTTTGTCCCCACGATTTCTGTTTCCTTTTGTAGCACTAGCAATTACTATGACACTGCAAACCAAATTTCCAGTCGTCGACGTCGTCGTCGTTGGTATGATGGGCAAGACAAGGTTTAATTGTGATACGATTACGTCACGCTCAGGGCGTGCGGTGCGTTAAAAATTGAGAGAAGGCATGAGAAAAAGAGAGAGCGAGAGAGTGCCGCCGTAGCGCACGTGAGGTAAGGGGCGACGCTGAGCGAGGCCCTTAGATGAGGGGATTGCGCGTGAAGCGCTGTTGCGACCGGGCATTTGGATCCATCCCACCGCTCCAACCAGTTGTTGCGACCGGTATTTAGATCCGTCCCTCCTCGGCAACCAGGTTGTTGCAACGATAGGGTTGCGTCGTACCCGGACTCCGTTTGGTAGCGTAGTCGAGTCTCCGGGTTGAGGAACTGATGCTAGCAAGTTGGGAAAACGATAACAAGCGTATTTACTGGCACTTTTTGTACACTCAATTACATAGTGACAAGGTAAGCGTTCCGCGACGAGCGAACTGGATGAGCCTGTTACCGAGGGCTCAGAGCCCCATTTCTCACTTAGCACCGTCGTTTTAACCCCTCAGGTCGGCTCCTCCTTCTTGACGACCCCCAATCACACACACGACACCACCCACCATGGCACAGCCTATTTCACTGTCGCTGAGGGGTCGTTGCAGTCTTGAAACAGCAAGGGTCCGGCGGTCGACGGCACGCTTGTGGGGGTAGCAGGGCAACATGTTCCTCGGGCTTGTTCCTCGGACTCTTCCCTGAAGGGCAGAAAAGGGTCTGCGGCGACTCCTGTCAAAACATACAGGTTAGGTCGTCCCGGCAGCACACCAATCCAAGTCCAGGTGGCCCATTGTGGAAACGTCCCCAACATGGACGTCCCTCTGTTAGGTCGAGATTCTTCCCATTTTCGGTCGCTTCCCATCCCGGGTATTCCGTTTCTAGGATGGATGCAGGTGTTCTAGCAGTGTGAGAACGCATCGCCCGTCCATTCTCATGGTCAGCGCGTCGCCACCGACTGCCAGTCATAACAGCGCGCTTATCTCCTCTAGTAAACCCACCCTAGGTGCTCAGGCCATTGCTCCGCGTTGCAAAGGTTTAAAAGGCGGCGCGCGCGCGTCCTATCTTGCAAGTAATACTTGGCGGCTTCAAAGACTGAGCGATCGGAGAAAGTGGTTCGCTTCCTGTGACTGTATCCGCCGGGACTAACGGAATTCTCCGCACTCAGTTTGTCAGCTGGCGTTATCTCGAAGAAGCGAGAAGAGACTCAATGCATTTGTTCACTTCTGTATGCGCGGCTCATCACGTCAGCGTTGTCAAAGCCAGTCAGCGTTCGTGGAGCGTGGCGTGTTCGTGGTTGCCTGTGCGCGCGGTCACCATGCTCGTGAGAAACTCTCCGCCTTATCTCACTAAAGTCATTTTCTTTCTCTGAACACATAGTCCCAAAGTTTCATCCGGCCGTTTTCTCGTGAATACGTACACACATTGCAGGACTAACAACACATCAATTCTACTATAAGAAAAACAAAATAAAGACGGCCCAATGCGATTCTAACCATAGTTTCCACAGTCCCTACACCTATATATACACTACACTATAGTGTCGAAAGCACTATATACTACAGCGAATACACTATACACTATATACGCTATGTACTATATACAATACAATATATAGAATACACTATATGCTACACTTCTGTCGAAAGATTTTGCGGCAGCGACGGCGAGGCTTGCCCGTGAAATTGATCAGACGCTGATCCCATGCGTGGCCATAGCCTATCTGTATACATATAGCGCGGTACGGCATCTCTCGAGGCGGAGTGCATACATACGCTTTTGTCTGCTGTTCCGACGTTTTTTCGCAAATCCGCGTGTGCTGCCGCTTCTCTCTGAAGAGATGTCATTATTGCTGCTTCGAAACCCGACTTCCCCTGCATATCAGGCTTCCGCACTCGTCTCCCTCGAGCCTTTATCTATCCTAGTTTGTTCTTCTTCTTTTCCTTTTTTTTCGGCACGCAAGCTCCCACTGAAGAGGACTGAATCGCAACGGTTGGTTCATCGAAATAGACGGGACGGTTTCGCTCCAATCGGCAAGCTATGACAGAACGGAGGTCAAACAGAACAAGAAAAAAAGATAAAGAAAAAAAAAGATAGAGAAAGAAAATGTGAGAGAATCCACTGAGCCGTGAGCAGGAAAGCAAGCTTGCGGCTTTAGAAGCCTGAGAGAGCTGGGGCTTCGATTTCGCAAAACCGCGCGTCGGGTAGTAGCCCGGCAGATGAGTTGGAAAGCCTTCGCCAGGAATGCGACTTCACCCGCAGCTTTTGTGCGTTCGGTTAGCTCTCTGGGCGCATATACGAAGACAGTTTGCTTGTCGTCTTTTCTTCAGTGTGTAGCTCTTCAAATATTCTTACCTTTTAATTTTTTTGAAAGACAAGATTGACGATATTTCCAACTGGTTGCTCCCCTGTCATGGTATGTAAGCTGTGGTAGAAAGTAAGGAAGAAAGACACAGAAATTGCTGAAGAGACGCTTGAACAACGACATCAAGATGGCTTATATTACTTTATTTCGTTGTATTAAGCTTCTCACGAATAAGTCAAAAGATTGAGCGAGATGGAAGCGTCTCACGACTTCAAGAGTATAACATCGTGTGCAAGCCGCATGCGCAAAGATAAACAGGCAACTTTTATTTGTCTCTCCTGTCGACGCATGTAATTCCTCTACACGCTTCTGGAAGCATACGTTTTCATCTTTGTCCCAACAGCTCCACTCAAGAGATGCCCCTAGGTCACCATTGGACGACCAAGTGGCAAGTTGACGAGAAAGATGTTACCAGTCGTTGCCATGAACGCTCGCGCGCGTCTATCTATCTATCTATCTATCTATCTATCTATCTATCTATCTATCTATCTATCTATCTATCTATCTATCTATCTATCTATCTATCTATCTATCTATCTATCTATCTATCTATCTATCTATCTATCTATCTATCTATCTATCTATCTATCTATCTATCTATCTATCTATCTATCTATCTATCTATCTATCTATCTATCTATCTATCTATCTATCTATCTATCTATCTGTCTGTCTGTCTGTCTGTCTGTCTGTCTGTCTGTCTGTCTGTCTGTCTGTCTGTCTGTCTGTCTGTCTGTCTGTCTGTCTGTCTGTGTGTTGTGTTTTTTGTGTTTCGTGTGTTGTGTGTGCGTGCGTGCGTGCGTGCGTGCGTGCTAATCTCCTGTTACGTGGTACTGCGAGTGACAAAGACGGATTTTATTTTCCGTAAACCTTAGTGGCGTTATGCGACTGAACTTCGAGCTCATGTGATTTCCTTGTGGTTACTCTGAAAGACAGTCACGGTACTGCTCTAACCTCGCTTCGTTGTATTGTCCTTGATTTCCAAGAAGGGCCGACAAGGGCACATGCTTTAAGCGCGTAAGAAAGCGATATAAATGCTCAAAAGAAGTACATTTAAATATGTCAAACTTGAATCCGAAACCTCAAGCGGAGTGGTCGTACGAGTAAAATGCATGTATATATATTTTTTCTTTATTTTTCAGTAGTGTGCGTCACGGACGAAACATCCAGCGATGCTGCGTGTGTTCTTTAGGTTCGATGGCTTTCGAAGCGTACTGGGCTTCACACAAACAGAACATACGAACGCAAGCGAATAAATTAAGTTGAAATGGAAGCAGGATCTCATGACTGCGCTAATGCTTCTCTCGCAGATGGAATATGCAGATCTTGTCAAGCGGGACAAGGAAGAGCAAAGGTAACCTTGTCTCGCGAGTAACGCAATAGAGAGACGTTCATTTTTCGCATATGTTGAAAAGCTAAGCCGAGACGATCGCCTTAGCAATCACGGTTAACGCTCACCTTTCGAGCGAATTCGTGCCAAGATAAAAGAATCCCTCCCTCTTCAACTTCGCAAGCGAAACCCTCTATTTCGAGTTTTGTACCAGAGGTGTATCGAAGCGTTTAATTTCAGCAAATAAACTACAGTCGCTTACAGCCTTAGAATAAACATAGACACAGAGTTCGTTTTCTGCGGTTCACATGAACTGTTCGTTTCTTCTTTATTTTTACTCTTGTTCTTTCTTCCAATCTAATCTTATCTTATCTAATCTTATCTAATCTAACCTTATCTAATTTTGCCCCTTTCCCCCACCACACGTGTAGTGTAGCTAACCGAGCCAAAGCTTGGTTAACCCCCTTGCCTTTCCCTTTAGTTTTTCACTCTCTCTCTCTCTCCCCGCCCACAGCCTTCGCGCTCTCACGTAAAAATAATTCGCGCAGATGCTCCATCCAATTACATTCGCTCATTTTCGTGACGTCAAACACGTCTGCGTATCAAGATAGCTTCAGTGTCCCGACAAATGCTCTCGCATATCTTGACATCAATAGTGATCCTAAAGTAATATTTTAGTCAGAAACGAATGTGCCTGGTGTTTACGTTATCAAGGAGAAAGTATTTGTGCTTCGAGGGAAAACCAGCTGGCACGGGCCTCTTACAAATGTGAAGGATAGGCGAACCGTAGTTTCGTGGGCGGAGCTTATATATTCATGCTTAGATTGTAACTGACTATAGGTGGCTTGCGTTGACGTCACAGAGATTGTGGTTTTGGAGCACCATCATGGGGTAGGACGCGAGGTTTTTGACGTTACAGTAATGCTATCAAAACATCATTTACAGGTTCCATCGTGATTGACGCACATAGGTTTTCCTGCCACGTCGCTACCGCATTCCAGCAGGTTAACCGTGGCTTGTCGGTCATCAAAGCCCATATGTTGGAGTACCGGTACGTTCAGAAGCTGCGTCAATGAGGTCACGTGCAAGCTGCATATAGATGCTTGATTTATTTTCTTTTTCCTCGGAGCAGCAAACATCACAAAACAGCCTTTCCAAGTTTCTCAACGTGCCGCGTGGATTTCGACCTACGGCATCGCCAAGGGTCAAACAAACTTGTTGTCCTGTCCTGGCGTTCAATTAGGCCTAACAAGAAGCTGCGAATGTCCGCTGGTGTTTTCGAAGAGACATAGAGAAAAAAAGATATACGAGAATCCGAAGCAAACGCTCACGGACTACCAAACGCACTCTTTGAGCCAGCTGGGGGTGTCCTCAAAACGACCCGGACGCTTCCTTCTAAATCAGGGTCGGCAAACAGGACAAGTTCGTGCCAAGAGGCTCGCTGTGTGTGGCCCCTTGATTGAGGTGGGCAACTCGCGATGACTTCGCAGAATGGTCATCCTAGAATGGCATTTTTTTTCGTTTTTTCTTCTGTCCAAGTATAGTCGTTTGACTGTGAACGATTCCTTTAAGGCTCTGTTTTCTGCAGAGCCGCACGCTCGTGAGGCCTCACGGCATCTCCGCTGTGTACTTTCAGTTCTACACGCCTGTTTTTTTTTTTCTTTTAATCTACCTCACTGGGAGACATATAACGTATTTAGACTGTCAGGAGCGCGTTATGTTTGTTCGACGCCAGCCCCTTGTTTGGAGTGTTACCCGCAAACATTCGACAGCGCGACTTCGTCGAAATCAGCGTCAGTCGAGTACAGCGAAATTGACACCCACGTAAAAAACAACAACAAAAGCAACCGAGAATGAAGCAACAGGAAAACTGTACGGAACATTCTTTTTTTTTTAGTATAACGGAAAGATCGAAGACGGAAAGTCGACAGGTCGAAGCGCTTTTTCGTTCTTCCGTCTTCTGTCCATTGGATGAGAGAGAGAGAGAGAAATTCTTTATTGAAATACTCGTGATATTAGCCTGGCTATTCGCATGACATGCTACTCAAGGTGTTGGGTGATGATTATGACATATATACACTGATAAACACATAACTGCACATACAGAAGAGGCTTACTTAAGGCTTACTAAGGGATAGTTCACCTAAGTGATAGTATCCTTCATCTTGCTAAAGTGACGCAAGATAAGGGCTATACGTGTAGGCTTAGCCATAAGGAGGATACGGGGTCCGTTGCATCCATTACATTTTATATGCGTAGTGTAATTCGAGCTGTTTTTACAAGACGTGCAAGTTGTCCCAACTATAGGCTAATTTGAACTTCTACTAAATGCTTTTTTTTTTTTAAAGAAAGCAGTTGGTGACTCAGTCCGCTGTCGCCAAGATAACTCCGAGCTTTTCTAACAAAGTAGTCACGAAACTTGCCACACGCACAAGAATCGCGTTTTCGGCTGACGTCATGCCGCATCGATATCCAGAACTGTTGAAGAAGCCCTGAAGCCGTAAGGAAAGTCTTCTACAACGAAACAAGCATAACTTACCGACTGGCACAAGCTCGAGGGAAATCAGTGAAACTCGTTATGAACGGAAGCTTTAAGAACGCTTTGATTCCCTCCCGCGCCTGCGCATACTCTAGCGGGCACTTGCTACGCTAATCAGCCTAAAGAGGTTCCTTGCCTTGGAACGGAAAGCTATCTGCTTTCTTTCTCTTATTCCACACGACTAGGTGTTCGCGTCGAACGACAGGAAAAAGATTCTCAGTGCACCGGTAGCACTGTACTTCAAGCGTTTAAAAAAGTGTAGCACCCGTCAGCAGAAACAAGACACGCGCCCAAGTCTGATTTTGTTTAGTGTCTTCCCAACGATAACATGCACGTCAATATGAATTTCTTAACTTTATATTGGTTGCTTTACCCTCGTGCCAGCGGATCAGACGTGCGACTCGTTCAAATGTACCCGCAGTAAGGACAAAACGTACAGACGCGGCGGCATGCCCAGCCTGAAACCGACTGGCGCGACGCACAAGCCCGTCCTGGGGTATTATGCAAAGTTGTTCAGACACTTTACATTTCCTTTCAGTTTATGTCATTGCGTCATTGATTGCAACGTCTAGTGCATCCTCTGTTTTCCTATTTGACTTTTCTAAAATATTTCTATGCCGCTTTAAACTCGACTTTCTCGTCTTCAAGCAATACCAGACTACAGAGAGATCCTTAGAGAAATGCAGGCCACGACGCAGTCAGTTGTCGGTTCGGAATCGGTCGCTTTCAGCTGTGGGTTTAACTTGCGCAAACTTTGCGTGGCCTGGGCACGCCTCTTCTGTATAGTAGATAAACAGAAAGCACACAATGAGAAAAAAAAAAGAAAGAGAGGAAGGGCAGGCTTTGGCTTCTATCGAGAGTGCTATAAGGTCACACAGATTGAAAGCGACGGCGTTTTTTCGAAAAGCCCGAATTTGTATGCGAGAAGCGAACGCCCCCTTTGGTAGCAATAAAATAGTTTTGTGACGACAATGCGAGATGGCGGTGGCTGATGCTTCACCCGTACAAACGTGACGTTCGGCAGTCGCGCAGACACTTTTTTGCTATGAACGATCGCGACATTGTGAGCTGTGATATGAACGCTACATGATAGTGACGATAATAATATCACCATACTTAAAACTAGGCGATACGATGTTTGAAAGGGGGAAGAAATGTTGTCCACATGTTTTGAAAAGTAATCTAGGAGTAAGTACACTCGTGAGCAGTATGAAAGGGAACACGAAGTTTGCGCTTAGGCAACGATTACTCGTGATGTGTGGATACGAATCTGCCGTGTTGGTACCTTTCCACTTGAATGTTCATTGTTATGAACACTTTCGCGATTTGTGCCGCCAGGGTGGTCTAGTGGTTGTGGCGCTCGACTGCTGACCCGAAGGTCGCAGGATCGAATCCCGGCTGCGGCGGCTGCATTTTTGATGGAGGCGAAAATGTTTGAGGTCCGCGCACTGAGGTTTAGGTGCACGTTAAAGAACCCCAGGTTGTAGAAATTTCCGCAGCCCTCCATTACGGCGTCCCTCATAATCATATCGTGGTTTTGGGATGTTAAACCCCAGTTAATATTGTTATGACTTTCATGCTTTCTTCCTGCGTTATTACTGTATGGCCTTTTAACGGTTATTTCAGTGTTTCTTTTTATATCGGTCACGACTGTATACATACAGATTTCTCATAAGGAAAGTTATAATGTTCACGTATTCTTCCTAGTCCTGATTTTGTCTTAGCTCATATGACCGCGACTAAGTTCACCCAAAACCAGGACAAATTTTTCGTCATCTACATTTCTTTCTTTGCGATAAATCTAGAAGTATTGCATCGTACGTATGCCTTCATGCTAGATACGTACGGATGACAATGTTTCCTTTTCTAGAATCTTTCTTCCCCTTGTGTGCTTCCACAGAGCTGATGTGCTATGTGTTAATGCATAGATGATATTTCGTGCACGAAGGATATTTTCTGAAAGCATTCCTGCACCCTGGCCACATTCGTCGACGGCGCAGGAAGGCGTTTGTGCGCTCTCGCAGTTCTTAAAGGACTCCGCGGCCTCACATGTCGCGTTGTAGTGCTGCTGTGCGCTCTTCCATGCGCGTGCAGTGCTGACTCTGTCTATATATCTATTCCCCTTTCACCTGTAACCAGTGTGGGGTAGTAAACCAGAATCTCAGTTGAATGACCTCCCAACTTTCCTTCTCTCTCACCTGCCATATAAGTGAGCGCTTCGAGGGTCACTTTTGCCTGAGAGGAAAGTCCAAATGTCGAACTTGCGGCGGATAACTGGAGCTCATGCGAAAGACATTCCACGATTTCCTTCTTTCCGCTTTTTATATTTTTTTTTTCATCTGAGGGGTTTGCAGAGAAATAAAGGCTGTCAGAATTCAGGGTTCCTCCAAAAAATTGATCGACAATCAGGAGAAGACAACACCCGAGTGCGAACTATGCCTACTTGCTAGCTTGAAGAGCTGCTACTCGAACAAAAAAAAAAGAAGAGCATCTGAACACCTCCTTCCCTGCTACCACATAGACCTTACTCCAATAGTATATGCCGCCCATTTTCTCCTCACACCCCACCTCAAAACTGGAGCACAATGCTGCCACTCGTAGCTTGCGCAGTTCCTGCGAAAGGGTTCACTTCGACTGCCAGACCCCATGAGTGGCAGCTGACGGCAGCGCCACTATACACCGAGGCGTCGAACAGGAAGCCCCCAAACTTTGCCTCGCGTCTACGCCCCTCCGCCCATACGGACCAATGCTGTTTCGTCTAAGCCTCGCTCGCGCTCAGCCACGTCACACCACTCCCTGGGCCCTGTTGTGCAAATAACGCCACGCCACCGACTAGTGCTAGCGAAGCGTCGAAGCCTTGGGTTGAAGGCGCGACTGCGACGGGGCTTTTTCTGCTGTGCCCGGTCTCCCCTACTGTCTCAACGCGCAAGCCAGTACGTGTGGCATATTGCTTCGCTCGTAGCACTGTCTGCACTCTCGACTTCTTCCGGGCGCCCTGGCCAAGCCAAGCCAAGACCGCTACCCTTCTACCTGCCCTTTCTTTCGTCGCTCTATCCCCCTGCACCTAGTCTAAACCTTTCTGAATGTTACCGCGCTCTTTGTATGCGTAGTGCGCGCGGCGAAACATGCCCGTAGGCCCCCGCTTCGACTCGCGAAATGCGTGCAGTGCAACGAGAGATACAGATAGAGTGAGGTTTCGCTGAATGCAACCTGCATTCTCTCCTCTAAACAATTCTGTGATGAACACGCTGTAAAATGAGTCGGTTTAACTTGCCCCGCAATCTAGTCGTATATGCGTTCTCTACGTTTGTCAATTGTCTAAGTTACAAAGCACAAAATTACTACTTTTTTTACTGCTTACATACAATTATCCCACAAAAATACAATACAAAAATACAATGCACATCGGAACACATAAATGCCCTTTCTAACCGGAAAGTGTATATGCCGTAATGGTTCGTTGGTATCATTACACAGTGTGCATTGCTTCTGATACACCCTTGTTGCCAACTTCCATACATGCTAGGCTTTGAAGCAACTTATCGTAAGTTCAAGCAGGAGCTGGTCAATTCGGCATGCGCTACAAAAGCTATCCTTAATCCCGTATAATGATGAAGTATAGAACGAATTTCGTATCTTGGAAGAAAAAAGGTTCGCCCGGTGTAAGCACCCAAGCCCCTCCCTGGTATTCTCATCAGACGCGCTTTGTGAGCGAGGACATATTAGCGGTGGGTAATGGACAGCTCCTTTTCATAAGCTTGGGTGTATTTTGCAAGTATTCTTCCAAGCAGGGCTGCAGTTTATTTCTCCACCATTCGCTACGAAAAAAAAAAATCACAGCATATCCACGGAGTGAATGATGATGAGTGGGCGAAGCTGCAGAGGTTCATCGGTAAACCGTGAATCTTCCGTGAATTCTGCCCAGTACAATATCACCGACGTGAGATCGGGCGCGTTTATACTAAAGGTTCGATGAGTTATGACGACTTGCAGCTCACTTTAATTTTACATGTACGCTGTGAATTTTCATTGTTTAGAAAACCAGTGGTTTAGAAAACATCTGGCGTCTTTCGTTAAGCAGCTGGCGTGTTTTTCGTTTTGCTTTAGAAACATGTGGCGTTCTTTCGTTTTGCTTTTACAAAACATCTGGCGTCTTTCGTTGGTTTATTTCATCAATCAACGGCGTTTTGAACAAAATTTTTATTGTTTAATCACGCACAGGAGAAATCTCACCAGGCACTACCTTGGAGGTAAACAATGGCTGCTAATGGGAATGAGAGACAGAAGAAGTCGGCTTTTAGCTAACACTTACACTTCTACTTCTACTAACGTTTCCTACTGGAACATGCCAATGGCTGCTAATGGGGAATGATAGACAGAAGAATTCGGCCTTTAGTTAACGCGCACGCTGCGAATTTTTTATTGTTCAACAGCGCACAGGAAAAATCTCCCACCGGCACCACCTTGGAGGTCAAGATCTGGTACTAGCGTTACGACTGGTTACGCAGGTGCCGCGACGATCCCAGCTGCCCACAATCTTTCAATGAACTCAATCAATTAACTTTCATTAATTACCCTAACAGTTAATTCTGACCCTTATCTTAGGTCAAGTTATTGTCCGATATCACATGTATACAATGTAACTCTTAACTTGATCCAGAATCATCTATTTTTACTTTTTTGAAAGATATTTTATGAATATTCCGAAAACTGGAAGTAATAAGTGCTCGATCGGATATGCTTGGAAAAGGAACAAGAGTGTCACTCAGTGCTTGTGCTATATATATATATATATATATATATATATATATAAACAATAAAGTGCTAACAAAGGACCCGGAAGTAAAAGTTGAAAAAAATCAAGCACGTAGGAAAAATTGTTCAGTAAAGGACTGACGTTTCGGCCGCGGGACCGGCCGCGGTCCACTCCGACGAAGGCCGGTCCCGCGGCCGAAACGTCAGTCCTTTACTGAACAATTTTTCCTACGTGCTTGATTTTTTTCAACTATATATATATATATATATATATATATATATATATATATATATATATATATATATATATATAGAAGAGAAGAAGAGGCGTTTTAAATTGAGTTCCCTGGTTCACGACCCTGAACGGCTTATGAGGTGAACCGCAGCACATTTCGTCACATGCACTGCACGAACTCGTTCAAGAACGAAGGTGTTGCAGAATTCCGTTTGCGGTAGCGAAAAGGGAGCGTGGGCGAGGCTTTGTGGTGCAAGGGTTCTGCGCTTTTCCGGGCGAAAACGAAATAGAACATACCGCCTTTGAGTATTTATGTCTGTAGTTGCTTTCATTTCCTCGCTTCCTTTTCACTATTATTATGGTTGTTTTACTATTTCGCCACGTGCGGTTCCTGTTTCGGGCGGAAAGGAACTTTTCCCGAGTTCTAACCAATTCGTCATACGTACGAATAAGTAAACAAAGAAAATTGTTGAATTTTCTCGGCTCTCGCGCACGGTGAGCGAATGCTTGCATATCTAAACGTTACGTATTTGTGCACTTATTTTAACTTTGCTTTCGTTGAAATAGGCAATCGATTCGTAGACGCCAGCAATGCGAAAGCGGTTTCTTTATTCGCTGTAAGAATGAGGCAAGTTATTTTTTATCAGTTGTTTTTTCTTTTTTTTTTTACTGTGGTGCCTCATGCGTGCATGCCTGCTTTCACGCATGCATGTGTGAGCCGTCTGTTGCTATCGCTCGGTGCACTGAGTAAATATCGAGGCAAGGTTTGCCTGACGGCCGTACTGGTTTCTTAGTGAAACAAGCATGGTGTCCTACAAAAAATAAATATCCTATAATGTCAAAATGCCAGTTGCATACATTGCATACAGACGCCCTCCATACCTAAAAAAAACCATCCAGTTTGAACTTCTTTGAGGCACACAGACGTAGCGGGTTTCCACACAAGAGCTCCTATGCAAAGCAGTTTACAAATATGCGTTGCTGTTTATATGATTAAAACTTCGTTCCAAGTGAATTGCCAATACCCTCAATCCAGTTTAAGCGGATTACGAATTCCTTTGTTTTCCTGCGCTGCTCACAACTGGCGTTAAGCATGGTCTTACGTTTAAAGCCCGCGAAAGGCCCAAGAGCGCACGGCACTTCAATCATTGAGTAATACTTCTGAAGGCGAATGCCAACAGCTTACGTTTCACCGCGTACGGCAGCGTCTTGTTGCGTGGCGACCACGTCAGAAAGCGTAATCTCTTCAAGCGCATCTACTTTTCCTACTATAAATAAGAACGACGTTTTCTCGTGATGCAAGAGGCATACGCGAGCATCTCCCATTATAGCCGCAGATTTACCGGAGGGCCGTAAGCCTTCGTCGAAAATATAGCGCTCTAAGCACCGTCGATAATAAAGTGGTCCGATATGTACAGTATAGTTCGAAATTTCCAAGAAGTATACGTAGGTAGTTCCGAATCTGGAACTGCTGGGTAACAGCGACATAAGAGCTGTTTCGCTGGCATCACTTTATCCTGTCGTCACGGCTTTTTGCCGAATGTGGGAACCAAAGTATCCTTTTTTTTAACTTCGCACATTGACATCAGAGTTGCGCAAGATACTCCAGTGGTGTACTTAGAATAGGTTACTGAGTATTCGAACAAACAAATGTATTTGGGTAGAATAAAAAAAATAATGATTTTGGGACAGTATCCGAGTCGACTACATAACATTCGGGAAAGGTATTTCGTTGACTTGAATATAATCCCAAGGCGAATTTTATTGTGAAATTCGAGAAGTAGTACCCCGAAACGGTCTACTGCTGAAACGCTCTGTTATCCCACGCGGGTGTTTCTTTCTCAAGCTGCCCATTCGAGAGCTTGCCTCAGTTTTTCTTGACAATGTGGCTTAAAGTGTCAAGAAGTCGACTAACGGATGGGCTACAAGATACGACTGCGTTATACCGGATAAAAAAAAAAGTTTATAAAGTGTGGAATATTCTACAGCTGCTGCTGCTTCCTTTTTCTCGTTTTCGCAAAGGCACACGGAATAGCTAACGGGCAGCTGAAATTCTTTTATCTTCAACAGGAGCTGACTCCGTGAAGGAGAAAATGTTACCCCTTCGGTTGTAGAGTGCTGTACTGCGATTTCGTTGTCTCGTTGTGTATAGATTGTCTTGCTGCGGTGAACTTGTGCGCATGTGTCCAGGAACCTATTTCTTTTGTGCGTGAGCACGTGAGTCGCCTCAAGGCTTGTATAGCTGGGATCGTCGTTAGACCAGTAAAAAGGCAGTGTCGGCCCTGTGAAGCTCGTGCGTAAGCTAACCTGGACGAGTCTGACTGGACGCCGCCTGTTCACGCTGAACGAAGGAATTTAAGCTGTACCATTCAGGTGGATTGCCTTTCTCTTCTTGTTCTAAAGGATTGGATTTTTCGTTTAAGCATCTGAAAGTTACATGGTTATGCGATTATACAGGATACATGGCTATTCGAATAAGATATGCTGAAGTGCACTTAAATTACTGCAAACACACTCTCAGAGCCCTTCCAATACATTAGGGTACTTTGAGAACTCTAAGATAACAAGACTTAAGATGTAAGTACAAATCTGACTGCTTCGGTTCATCTTTCCAAATCCCTCTACATTGTGTGGCGTCGACAACTAAACGCACAAGCAAATATCTGTGCCTGAATTGCGTCTGTGGCCCAAAGTTTATTCTGATTCTAGCGTCTTACGTGGAGAAGCCCACAATTTGATCACGAGGTACGCCGAGGCCTCAGTAGAGAACAACAGGTTCATTCCTACCTCCTGTGGGTTCCTTAACCTGCACCCAAATCTAAGTATAGGTAGTATTCGAGTCACGTCGGCGTGCGCCGTTTTGTTGTACGATTCACAGCTCCCACTGCGATTATGGCGATAGGCAGGTGAGGAAATGAAGCCAATAAGGCGCCGCTATTCCCCGCGCTGCGGTTGCACGAGAATATGAATTATGACGGTCTCTAATAGTAATTGTTGGGGTTTTACGTTCCAAAATCACGATATGATTATGAAAGACGCCGCAGTGGGGGGCTCCGGAAATTTAGGCCAGCTGGGGTTCTTTAACGTGCACCTAAATCTAAAAGCACACGGGCCTCTAGCATTTCGCCTCCGCCGAAACAGGGCCGCCGCGGCCGGAAATCGATCCCACGACATTAGTGCCAGTAGTCAAGCACCATAACCACTTGACCACCGTGGCGGTTTAATATGACGACCTCGATCCGAATTTACGTCGCTTGTAAGGGATATACATCTTTGGCCAGTTTCTGCCGGGTCTGGTGAAGCGAACGCGCATGATAGCGTCCGACCATAACCGGGCACGGTGGTCTATAGTGGTTATGGTGCTCGACTGCTGATCCGAAGCTCGCGGTTTCGAATGCCGGCATCGGTGGCCGCATTTTCGGTGGAGGCGGAAATGCTTGAGGCCCGTGTAATTAGGTTTAGGTACATGTTAAAGAACCCAGGTGGTCGAAATTTCCGGAGGCCTCCACTACGGCGTCCCTCATAACTATATCGCGGTTTTGGGACGTTAAACCTCACCAATTATTACATTAGCGTATGACCAGTTTATATGGCGTACTTGGCGCCATTGTTCGTTCACCATCAATGTGACGTCACCAAAACATGCAGTTTCTGTACAGCTGATAACAGGGGCCAAAATTATGTATGGTATTGACCAGATTAGCGTGGGAATGTTACATGTGGATATGAGCGAAGGCTGGCGGCAACAATGCGATAAGAATTGGTCGGTCGCTACCGTGGCCATTCGTTCCATAGAGTTGCCTACAATATTTACAAGAAGGAACTGTGGCGCTGCGATCGTTCAGCCACCATGGGAAAAATTGCATGGATTTGCCTATAGTATTCGTGCTTGCGGCTTCAAACGCACTTATGGCTTAGTTTATTGTTGTGTTTTGGCTCTCGCTTCGGATAAAAGAATGGCTAGTTGGGAACCTCGTGACCAGATTAGAATTGGTGCGCCTAAAAGGGTCAAGATGGTGAAGTGGGAGTGCTGAACTTTTGCTGAACTGCATCTTGCCACAAAGCTGCTGCAGGCCGCACGGAGTCACATGGAGCCGAAAGGACGAATCTTAGGCAAATCCATGTACTTCCCATCATTCCAATGCTGGCTGAAGCTCCATGCGTTGCAGCTTTCATTGACACTGTAGCGTCAGATCTCTCTCTAGTGTATTATAATGAAATTTTATGGTTGGTTCCACTTGACCCACAGCCCCTGGCCAAGATGGCTGCCTCTTGCAGGCGACGAAAATTCCGGTCTGTATGCACGAGCGTTTGCTCATTTCAACGCTCCCTAAATGGGGCCGCCGTAGTCGGGGTCGAACCCTCGACCTTGCGAGATAACAGGAAGGAAATAAGTTTCTTTTACTTTTTTATTTTTCGCTGAGAAAAGAAAACGTGCGCCAAAACAGTGCACCTGGTCACGGACTCGCCTACAACGCGAACAACGACGCGAATACGTGACCTGAACGTCGCAGCCAAGTCGGAGCCAACGCGAGCCGAGGTTGCGAAGCCAGAAAAGGAACAAACGATGCAGTCTCTCGCTTTGCAAATTTGTTGCATTTGAGATTATACGTATATTTATTTAGCTTTTTTTCTCTCTCGCTCTCTCATACAAAAAAAAACGAAAAAAAATAATTGAGGAAAAGGATGTTCAAGAAAACAATCGGCAAGAGAATATGCTTTGTTGGAGCGCGTCGGTGGATTTCAACTCGGTGACACTGCAGCACACTGCCTGAACCCTAACACAAACGCTACGTCCGTGTACCCCGTGTTGCTACCACCGAGGTAAAAAAAAAAAGAAAAGAAAAAGCAGGATAAGTCGAAACTGACTCATGCAGAAGGACGAACATTGAGGGACTTAGGAGCTTATTATTATTTTTTTTGGAAACATTCGTAAATAGGTATACCTTTTGTTCTCAGAAGCTCGGAACAGGGAAATAATGCCAAGCATGCGAGGAAAACGCAAAACGGCAAGTATAACTGCGACGGTTTGGGGGAGCTTCCGTGGGAACGACCACCGCGTGCTGACGAGATAAACACGACGAGTGAGTGAGATGTGATCAGGGACCCACGGTTGGCAGGGGTGTTCCACGGTGCACTGATTTTCCGGCTTGGCTTTCAGCGCCCGCAGGCATGCATGTCACAAATTAGCGGGTTATAAAGCGCGCGCGAGGCCGCTTTCAAACTGCTACGAGACAGAACGGCGCGAACCGCTCGCCAAGAAGCGCGAAAAGACGAAAAAACAAGCATCAAAAGACGCCGGCGCGCCGCATCCTCCTCACCCAATCGAGCCAGGCGCAGACGACGCGATCAAACGCCCGGCAAATCCTAGATGTTTCTGGAAGGAAGTGGGGACGCATCCGTGCGCGATGCCGCCGCGATTCGAACATACGAGAAAGCTCTCGCCCTTTCCCCAGGCTTAGCTGTACCTGCACGCAGAAGAAACATCCCGACGCTTCTAGAACCCAGGGGAGAAGGGATAAAAGCGTGCAATCGACAGTAGTACAGTCAGTGAGACAGTTAGCGAAGGAGTGAGCGAGTCAGTCGGCCCGGTGATTGTGAAGTTATGCGAAGTGTGGCTCCGTTAGCCAAAGAAGACGTGTTTATGATGGTGTGCGGTCAGTCGATCGTCGATTTGGAAGAATCCGATGGCGACACCGTGTGAGCCGTGACAAGTCACGACGACGGTTGAGCTACGACGATCAACGCTGGAGCTGGCGTGAGTGTTTCCTTGAAGAGAAGCATTCGGTTACCGTCCAAGTATTGTGGACTGGATACGCCATTATCTATTCAGGACTTTAACTGTCGTTGAATAGCTGTAATGCATGCGATTGCATTCGTAGCGTGTGATCTGTTTGTTTAGCTCCCGTTGTGTAAACACCATCTGAATTGTATTGTGAAGTTGTAACTGGTACCAGCCGAGCGTGCATGTGTTTGTGTTATTTGTATTGCCTTAACTGAGAATATATTTCGTTTTCGTTTGTGTTATCGACTCTCGGCTCTGACTCGGTCTTTGGACCACAACCGGCGTTCGCTGGCGCACCAAAGGACCAACTCTAAATTTAAATTGTCCGCGCTTTCGTGGTGCGTTTTCGGAGGGCCGTGACGCCAGCCCTTAGAATCCGCCCGGCGATTGCCGACCCGATTAACGGGATTAGGGACAATGCATCACGGCGTCATCCGCCCGGGTGCCTGTTATTCGAGCGTCGAGGTTACTGCTGCACTTCGAGCAAACTTGACTGCTGTTTTTTTTTTTTCTACCTTCCTTGTGAGAAAACATTTCCGGTACAAACTCTTAGGCGGCTCGAAAACGACCTGCGCTTCTCGCGTACGACACGAAATCAGCGATTTGTTGGCTTACGCAAAACATGTACGTAAACGAGGGCTTTTTTTTTTTTTTTTTTGCTGTGAAGCTGACTTTGCTTACCCAGTGGCGTTCGCTAAAACTCACGTGATCGACCATGGAGAGGAGGTGAGACGGAAGGGAGGAGTGAATAAAGAAATACAAAACAAAATAAATTTCCTCGGAGATGCGGGGTTTCGAATCCGGACTCCACGATCCGAAGAGAAGTATCATAACCCGCGTTTGCACAACATGAATTTATGGAAAACATGAATTTCAGAGGGGAGTGACCAAGTGGGCCACACGGCCCTCCCCTCTCGCAGCGAATCACGCGCGCGCGTCCGCGGAGGTCATTCTCTCTCTGACAATGTCATGTTCCAGTAAAACTGAGAGCTGGGCGAGTTGGTATGAATTCATGTTGAAACTTTTTTAGCGCGCACAAAAGACGGAGGTTTTGTACCTTCTTTCTGTGTCCTCCGTCTTTTGTGCGCGCTAAAAAGTTTCAACATGAATGTCATGTTCGTTGAGCGGCCGTGGTGCACCCGAGACGCAGAGCGCTGGCGACGAGACGACGGCGACGGCGCTGCCGCTCGTTTCGCCAGGGCCAACACGAGCTTACGAGGAGAGACGCTCATCACGAGCCAGTTATGGGGTACATAAAATACTTGGTGAAAACCTTGCCGAGACTTAGAAAGAAAATGTAATGCCTGACGATAGGGGGCGACAGCGACGGTTCACACGGCGTGGAATTGACAGGAATCTTTTTTTTTAAATATGGATGATAATGGTGATCTTTATCAGCACCCCGTTTAAAACGAGCCACTGACCTGTAGCCACGCCGCCTGTTTGTTAAAGCCAGATGCCGGTTCAACTGGCGGTCTCTTCTTGCTTTATTTGTTTCTTCATCCCAGCTTTGATTTTGATAACGTATACTGTTATTTACGCTCGTAACTACTTCAATTTTATCGGTCTCTTCCCTGCTCTTCCTTGTCTGATGTAATATCATCGATAACGAGCGACGTGACAACGACGCTTAGGCTTACTGCCCACTCAGGGGGAACGAAGAAAACAAAGTTGGAGAACGCGATTACGCGGAAAACAAAACAAAACAAAATGATAAGAGGCCGCTCTGCGTGCGTTCAGCAGAGAATACAGTGAACTAGCGTCTCGTTAACAAGCAAAGGGGCTATCAGTCTGCTTTAGGATAAATTAAAGACAAAAACTACAGGGCCAGTACGAAAATAAAATGACAAAAAACAAAACACTGTCACTGCTCAGCCGAGCGTGATCAAGGTGCGATGAAAGAGGACTAAGCATCGAACTGCTCTGCGCACCACCGACGCAGGCAAATGAATATCGGACTACGAAAACTTTATCATGTATTCCTATTTCTTTCATGTATGCATGTATTCATGCATTTTTTGTCATGTATTCACTTTTTTTCTCCTCTTTGTACTCATGTTCACTAAGCAGTAACTCCACTAGGTTCTGTTCACAAGCCTTTCAGGTTTCGAAGTTCCGCACCGATGCCCTCTGAAAGTCCAGCGAAGCGGTATGTCTGTCGCTGCCGCGATATTGTATATAGGCTTCCGCGTTGTTTGCGTAATTTAGCCCGCACCTCAGTAATTGCTTTCGCATGAGCCGCGTATTACTTGCTCCGTTTTTAATCTTCCTTTTTTTTCTAATTACCTGACCGTTCAGCGAGTTGCCCGGCTTTCTTTTCGCAAGCAACTTGACAATCCAATATCGGCGGGCCATTCGAGACCTCTGATGCGGAACTCGGCCTTGAAAGTTTCCATCTTAACTTTTTGAAAACTGTTTTTTTTTTTTTTTTTTTTTTGCCGAATGCAGTTTGCACACCTGAGGAACTTTCAGTGACTTTACTCTCCGTTCTCGCGATAACCTTCGCTGTAGCGGTCCTTTGTTTATCTACCCGCTTCTGCGGGCAGCTATTCTTCTCGCAGTTAAAATAAAAAAAGAAACGTTCATCATTTGATAAACTACATGAAGAGCATCATAATTTCAGCTCGTTTCTATGGCAACGTTATCGTACAAGCGCTGTTGGATGATGCAGGATCTGCGTGGGACAACCTGCGCTTCACCGCTTCGCGGGACGTGCATTAAATTTTGAAATTTCTGCTGAAGTGCCCTGTGAAGTTATTCAGCGATCGACAGCCTTGCGACCCTGCGAAGAGATTATGGGCACGTGTCGGAAGGATACAAGCGTGTTCACCTCGTTAGATAATCCTTATCGCAAGGAGGCATAATCTTCTCAACTACCGCTTCATCCAGGGTTTTGAGACGCACGTACGTCTGGAGCTGCACTACAACATGTGCTAAGCAAATGACGGAAAAACTGCAAAATGTTTCGTTAATTAGAAACAGGACATTTAGGCAGGGCATATCGCAGTTTTACCTGCCAAAACCATGATATAATTATGAGGCACGCAGTAATGGAGAACACGGGATTAATTTCGACCACATGGTGTTCTCTAAAGTGCATCAAAACCTAAGTACGCAGGCTATTTTGCATATCGCACCCGTCGAAATGCGGCCGCCGCGTCCGGGAATCGAACCCGCGTCTTCGAACTATACGCGACACCTTACCTGCTATAGCTGCCACAGCGGGCGAATGGCGGGGGGAGGGGAACAACTATGTTCAAAAACATGCAGCGTTTTGTTCGACGACAGACCCTCCACTCCGGGAGACTGCAAGGCACGAAAGCCGACACAAAAAAAAACAAAAAAAAACAAATATTTACCATTACAATACGAATGGAGCTGAAGAGACGCATCACCAACAGCTCCCTCAAGTTATGGGCAACAAATAATTATACCTTCACTATATTCGTTTGTATGGATTCAACAGGATCGGGTCGAGTCAGTAATCAAGCTGACCCAGTCCGACCCGACTTAGTTTACGTGCATTTTGCCGAGAGGGTTGGACCCATACTTTCCTGTTGGCGCGCTTTGATCGGACTCACTTCAACGCTATCTCGACCCGACTCGCTATAACGTTTGCAGGAACCTGGTTGGTTCATGGGGCCCCACTCGCCAATGCGACTCGGGCTATGAGAAATGCCGCAGTGGAGGGCTCCGGATAATTTCGACCATCTGCTGTTCTTCAGTGTGCAGTGAAATCACACGGCGCACGGGCCTCTAGCATTTAACCTCCATCGAAATGCGACCGCCGCTGCCGAGATCGAACCCGCGACTTCCGGGTCCGCAGCCGAGCACCGTAACCATTAAGGAACCGCTGCTGCCGTTTACAGTAACCAAACGCGCGCGGCTTCCAAACCGATACGCCAACTCAGCTTTGACTTTATCGAGTTTATGCAAACGACCTTCAGCTTGCATTGAACTCAAGTGTAGCAGCAAAGAAGCTTTGATATAGCTTACAAGAACTAAAATTTGGGCTAGTTTGTAGCAATTCATACTTGAACAAGTAGCGCGGAAGACAAGGACACAAGAAGGAACAGGACACAAGAAGAGAGCGTTGTGTGTGTTTTCTGTTATCCCGTGGCCTTTTCGACTGTTCCTTGAAGTATATACAACCAACAAGCCCAACTACCCGAACTTAAGAAACAGGATCGCTCGTCTGTTCTTCCTGTTCCGTTTTGTGTCCCTGTCTTTTGCAATACTTGTTCAAGAGAATGTAGCCTTCACTTCATCAAGGCCCCGGCAGGATTGCTGTTCAAGCAACGCACACATGGCGAAATTTGGTCGATTACCAGGACAAAATCGCAAAAGCGCTATTGGTCGCACTAACCATTAATCTTGAAAGTTAGTCGCGATGCACGTTGTCAATTTCCTGCCTAACGAAACGCTGTTCATATACGAGACGATGACGAATATCTATAGCGAACCCACAAAGGAGTCAATCAGCGTCAGATAAGTTCTTTGCCGAATTAGCGTCGACAAGATCGCCCTTCTGACATGGGATTTCCATATCTCATCGTTCACCCGCACTTGACGGTGCGCCGTTCGGGGTAAGTGCACGTCGGGCCATATTTCGGAACCAATGCGCAAACCCGGCTTCCAACTCGCCTAACGATCCTCGCATTGTTTATCGACTCTATGGCGTGCTCTATAGCGCTGGTCCGCTAAACAGTTACCTATCTTTCCATCGTTCTTACTTCTTTTTCTTTCGTTTACGCATCTTTTTTTTTTCTCGTTCAACGCTCCACACATCGTGCGCCTGAAAGCACCTGGCTACGGATTCCCATCCTGCCACGCTCCTAAGGTTGGGGGTGAGGGGAGGGGGTGCTTTTCCCGTAAAACACCTCGCGCTACGTGTGCATATGTATCGACCTATAGAACTGCACTGAGCGTACACCACCGGTGCCACGCTGTATAGCAGGCAATAATATAGAAAGAAAGCAAACACCAGCCAGGCACAAGAGCCGCGCGCATTTCCGCACAGCCAGAACAGTCGGCCACCGAGACAGGAACAATAAATTCTGACCCTATTCCCGAGCGCAAACCTGTCGGCCGTATCGTGACCACCTGGCCGTATAGATATGGATGTGCCAGGTATCGGTGAGCATAAGCTAAGACTCTAAATGTTAAAGCGTTCCCGCAAAAAGAATGAATCAATCGCCCGTCGGCCAACCACTATATATTCGGCTTCGTCTGCATCTTTGGCTGCGTCGATTCAAACCCTGCGCGTATATACGTATATATATATATATATATATATATATATATATATATATATATATATATATATATATATATATATATATATATATATATATATATATATATGTTCGAGCCTCGTATATGTATATAGCCAAGCACGCTCGTTCCCAGCCGCGAAGGCCACGCTGCGGTCAGATACAAAAGGCGCATCCTCACCCACTGAGCCCGCCCGCCAGCATCATCGCGCCAATTTTCGTCAATAAATGACGTTCTCGATGCTACCGCACCGAGAAATCGACTCGCCGCCGCAGCATGCAGCTAATCTATTTGATTGCAAACCTCGCTTACTGCCGTGGAAGCGTGCGAGTGAAGGTGGGGGGGTTGGGGCCGACAGAAGAAAATGGAGATTATATAAAGACACTGCCGCGCTTTATGGATTAGCGCTCAATAATTCAGGAGACGAGGGTCGGGAGAGGGTGAGCGTAGAAAGAGAGAGAGAGAAAGAGATAAGAGAAATAACACGTCCGCAGTCGATGCGAGAGGTTGTTTTAGTATCGACCTCCTCCAAAACCTGACGTCAAAATAAAACGAAAAAAAATAAAGAGGTCTCGAGAGAAGTCGGTGCAGGAAGGTCTATTGAACGCGGGGGCGCCCTCGCGTTATGAAGTGTGCTTACACCGAGCGACGACATCTCTAATCTGTTGACGCTCGAGTCGACGTCGTAGAAACGTGGCATTTGTACGGTTTGTGTTTATTCGAATTTAGTATACGACGGTACCTCCTTTATTTAATTTTTTTTTTGTTAAAACAGTGCTTTAAGAAATGGAGTTCAAGATAGGAAGAGAACGCGCCTTTCGTGGTGACTTGGTGGCTATGGCGTTGTACTGTGAAGGACGAACGAAGTAGCGGGGTCGAATCTCACAATAGGCGGTTGCGTTGCTATCCCGGAACAAGGCGAAATACTATCACATACATGGCTTAAGAGACAAGTTAGGAACCTTTTTTTTTAACATTTAAACATTAAATTGTAACTGACAAAAGAAAGAAAGAAAGAAAGAAAGAAAGAAAGAAATTCAACCAGTTACACGTCATGGAAACTGTCCAACAGCGAGCGCGAGTGCGTGTGGTCTAGCGTTATCATCATGATATCGAGCATCTTAATCATCAGTTAACATCATTATTTCGTGTTTATTTGTTTACCCATTTATTCACTTCCCCCTCTGGTCACGTTACCTGTGTGATGCATGCTACTACTACTACTACTACTACTACTACTACTACTACTACTACTACTACTACTACTACTACTACTACTACTACTACTACTACTACTACTACTACGATGACGACGACGCAGCACAGGGTAGACTAAGAGAGCTTCCCTGTAAAGAAAGAAAGAAACAAATGAAAAAATAAAGACGGTCTCCTTCCCTCATCATTCATCTATACTCCCATTCTCTTTGTTCTTTCGTGAAACTCCTCGAATTATTCCTGTTTCACCTCCTCCTCTCGCTTCGTCTGTGCCTCGCCGACGTCGTCAAGCCTTGACCTTAATGGGGCGTCCGTCATCGGCCGCGATCTCTACATGTGGCACGTGAACCACGTACGCGAAACGCCCTCTCCGTGGCCCAGTGATGGCCCCGCGGGACCCCCTCTGTAGGTCGGCCTTAGCCCTGTTCCGTCGTAGAGTCGACCGCCGGTCGATAGCACCGTCGCCGGCAGCGAAGCGGCAGCACGTACACGACACACCTGCGCCGAAGGCAGGGCCCTTCCTCCGAGCGTGCGCGTCTCCCGGCCGTACGTGCGCGTGGCGTAAGAGCGGCCCGCAACAGAGTCTTCCATTTAATTTGGACTCGACAGTCGCGCTCAATATTAGCTGTAGCGCGGAGCCCGTTCTTGATCTAAGTGCGACCCGCCACGGTGGTCTAGTAGTTATAAGGTGTTATCGCAACGAACTCAATATACAATCAAGCAATGCACGGAACAACCATTTATGAAGGCGGAAGCCTTAGATGCCTCATCAAACGCGAAAACTAACCGGCGTCCCACGTCGTCGGCGTCAACTCGAGTGATGAAAAAAAAATCATCATGTGATGACGTAATATTGACGTAACAGATGGCCAAAATCTGTGACGCAATCATGACGTCATTGTGACGTCACATGGTGACGCCATCAAATGATCATCGCTTGGTCAAAGTTCCCGGAGGCAGTGCAAAACAAGGTGACGTGCAGAAACCCTACAATGCCTCCGAGCCTGGAGGCACTGCAAAATCACGTTAGTTGCAGAAAGCTTTCGGATGGGTGCGCGGGAGGTTCAATACATCGATTTAGAAGAAAAAGAAGAAGAAGATGGCCTTCGCCTTCGAGTCGACTAAGGCGGACGCGTAAGGGACCCTGTGAGATTTTTTTTTTTTCTTTTGGGCTTACTCTTCGTTCGGTTCTCGAACCGGAAACATTGGCCCGACGAGCAGCGGCAACTACGGAGTGGAGCCTTATCGGGAGGCACCACCCTAGATTGAGCCACACAGACTTTTTTTTTTTGCAAAAGTAATGTTTCTTCTTCTTCTTGGTTCGACAACTAATCGGGTGAATGATCTGGTGATCGATCCTAAATCGGTTCCAATTAATAAGTGAGCTAGCGGGCCGGCGTTGCAGCGCTCGGGGATTTCGCCACCCCAGTATATATATCTACTGTCCTGAAAAATGGTGCTCTATATCAAAGCGCTACATCTCAAGAGCTGTCGATATTTTCGCGTTCTGTTCATTTGGTTTCGCGGTCACCTTACCTTTTATTATGAAAAACTTTCATATCTCATATGGTAAGTTCTACAAAAATTAAACTTCTTATCCTCTTTAATTTTCCGTGGCTACCTCCTCTTTTTCTTTTTCTTTCTCTTCTTCTCTCTCTCTATTACAAGGCTGTCTTGCGGTCACGCACTATAGCATCCTTACCTATTTTACTGATAATGTTTTTTCCACGCCCTTCGCTCGCGGTAAAGGCCACTGTCGCGTTATGTTTTTCTGTTTTTTTTTTAATACACTCCTTTGCTTTATCAGTCCCCTTTAATATCGCCAGTAACATACGTGCACTAACTATCCCTAAGCTGTGTTTGACTATATTTGCCACACAATATAAAAAAAAATCTTATTGCCCGTTTATCTTAACATTATCTTTTTTTTTTTCTAGTTAGCGATACAACTGTCAATCTCTTATGCATTTCCTAAATAGCACGCCCCAGAAAAGTTTCACGTTCCCTACAAAAGTTGAATGAGTTGAGCGCATACGAGGACACGGACAGAAGGAAGAGACGTACACACACTGGCGCTCTTCCTTCTGTCCGTGTCCTCGTATGCGCTCAACTCATTCAAGTATGACCATCCAACAAGCCCGCATCGCCACCCTCGTCCTTACAAAAGCCCTCTCCTCTCGCTTCCCAACTCCCCCTCCCCCTCCATTGCCCCCCGGATCCCTGCCCGCTATTTCAGCTTTTGAAATCATATCTTGTTTCCAAATATTTCATAAAACTATTAACTACAATTCTAGCGCTCACATCTCTCCGTTCTTCTCTGCATCTCTTTTTCTTTCACGAAGCCAGCGAGTCAAGTGCCCTAATTTTGCAAGCTTTCTATGCTTCCTGCTTCGCGCGTGCTAATTAAGCAGATAATTTTCAGACTAGAACTCGTCATCCCTTTCTACACATATACTGCAGTCTAACGTCGCATGCATTTTCTCTTCATCTGACCGTTCCTCCGACAAAGCTCTCGCGCTTGGTGCTTTTCACTCGCTCCTCCCTTGAACACAGAAAGAGGCTGCGAAATATTAAGCGCACTCTTCTTCTGCTGCTCTCGTCCGCTGCACTTTCTCTCAATCCTGCTTCTTCGTCTTCTTTCCTCTCTAATTCGTATGCACTGCTTCGCTCCGCAGTGAGCTGTCTGCGTAGCTTTTCTCCGAGACCACGGCGCCTCGAAGAAGACGAGGTGGATATAAACAAATAAAGAAGAAGAAAAACAAAATGTAACGAAGACTACATCAGGGTCTTCCTCTCCATTCTCATTCCGAATCCCGAGTCCGTTGTTGGCCATTCAACTGGGCAACCGCAGCACTTTATCGAAACGCAGCTGCCGCCGCATCGCGCGCCTACGCAGCTCTTTCGTGTGCGTGCGTAGGCTTACGCGTATTAGTATCGCATTTGTACATACGTGCGTGTCTGAGAAAGGAGGTGGTGGGACGGGGGTGGGCGGGGGGGATGTAACTTGCGCTTTCGTGCAAGTTAGTTCTACAGGGGGCTCTGAAGGAAACAACGGCTTGTGTGCGTGCGTGTGTGTGTGCGTGACAGACAGACAGAGAAAGAGAATCGCAGGATTAACTGCGCTATGCTGAAAGGGCGGGAAGGTTAGAGGGAAACGGGCAGGATGGGAAGAGAGATTGCCACGCGGTGACCAAGGGGGGGGAGGAAGCGATCCGCGCGTCATTAAACGAACACTCCCTCGTTCGCTCGTCCACCACCGCTGCCGCCGCCGCACGAACCAGAGCTGCCTAGCGCTGCGCTATTAGCGCTGACTGACAGCCCTCCCTGGTCCTATAGCCCGCCAGCAGCCGACGTCGGCGAGCGAAGGAGCGTTAACGAGCTAAAATATTCGCCGCCTCGGCAGCGCGCTTTCGCGAAAGTAAATGAACCTAAGGAAATGGAGGAATAGGCTGAAAAAAAAGAAGATTAGAGCGCGTGTTGTTAGGCTGGTGCCGCGAAATACGATGGGTAAAAGCAAAAGAGGAGCGTTTACGCGACCAGATTAGGTGGGAAGGACTTGACAGGCCTGGCACCGAGGTGGTCTTCAGGCTACGGCGCGCCGACGTCGCAGAAAGATCTCTATCGAGATTTTCCTGCTTCTTAGAAGCGCTAGAGGAGTCGATTCCAGGGGCCTCTACGATCGAAAGTATCATTCGTCTATTGCGTTCCGCTTAGGTGCTCGATATCAATTTGTTCTACAGTTCAGAAGAAATATATGTACGTTTGAAGTAGATATGAATGAATGAATGTGACCTTTATTGAAATAAAAGGACGACTCTTGGAGTAGATATAAAGAAAGCGGCAGCTGAGAGGCTGTTTAGAAAAGCGACTATTCGCCTAAGCCTACGTGGATAAGTGTAGAATTTGATAGAAAGATGAAAAAATAGAAATAGAGAAATAGAAGGTTTATTAAACAAATAGGGCAAACAAAAGAAAATGCCATAGACCAGTAGACAACAGGTGATCGTATATATGACTGCTGTTCCGTATTTAAACATAGGGCGCCTTCAGGCATTCACGCGATGACAAACGGCGAAACCTGTGTTTGTTCATTTCATCATAATGCAGCCGGAGAGGTCGCACAGTTGCGCTAATAGATAGCTGAGCCTAGTGCACCTCTCTATCAAAGCGAAGGCGGTCGCCCAGAGTGAATTTCGTCTATGGTATATATATATATATATATATATATATATATATATATATATATATATATATATATATATATATATATATATAACGGCGCAACAGAAAATGAACGACACAACGCTTTGACGTAGGAAATAAGTCTCAACGTGATTTTTTATACTTTCGAAGGGCCGCAGTACAAAGCAGCGTTCAACGCATTCATGCACAAGCGATGCACCACGGAAAGGTTAATCATTAAAAGATATGGAACAGTGCCCACCATCCTTAACTACATGGAAGAATATTTTATCGTGCATATCAAAACAAAGTGATGAGAATACGCTTTAAAGCTCAGGCACGTCTTAATTCGAACTTGGAGCCAGGGGTTTTTCTTCAACTAAACCAAATGACACTCTCCGTTCACGCTATCTGTCGTCGTTCCTCATGGGACTCGAACTCACAACAATGTCACCGGGGAGAGCAGCGCCTTTGGGGAGGTTCGAGCAAGCGATGCTTCTTTATTCAACCAAACGCGATAAAAAAAAAAATCATGGACTGCACGATATCTGTCCTGAAAGACGTCTCTTTCGCAAGAAAGTTCGCAGGTCGCGACGTCGTCGTCCCTGGGGCTTACGCGCACGTTTTGCGAAACGCAGCGTAACGCAAGAAAATAAAGCGAAGCCACTTTTCGGCACTCTATTCGTAGCGACGGGGAAGCCCCGCGGGCCTTCATTTGTCCCGTTTAATTCAGGACGTCACCGCAGAGCACGACGAACAAATGGAACCTCGCTTTAGGGCAATGTTCGTCGACTCGATCAAAAGCTACGTACTGCCAATTCCGACGTCGCGAAAACATTTTCACCTCTTTAGGTTCAACAGGGTTCTTCTACGAAGCGTAAACGGCCTGAAGTTTAACGGAAAGTCGGAAAGCCTGCATAATGTACGTCAGCATATGTAAATTTTATTTTTCGGTACATTCGAAAATGCGCTCCATCGACTCGCGTTGAAACACGGGCAACGTACTCGAGAGCAAGCCACGTGTTCGCGTGCCTCCCTACTGAATGCGCAAGGAACGCTGCCCGAGGAAGGGTGACAGAATAATTTATCGCCGTTTTGGAAACGATTGCGTGTGCCGTCGAAAAGTCGTTCCGAAGCGAGCCACGGCGAAACGCGAGTTGGAACGTTCGCGTAGGTTACGCAAGTGAGTGAGTGAGTGGGAGTGACGAAGTGGGAGTGAGGGATTGTGAGTGAATGAGAGAGAGTGTGAGTGAGTGAATGAGTGAGCCATTGTGAGAATAGAGTGTGAGTGAGTGAGTGAGTGAGTGAGTGAGTGAGTGAGTGAGTGAGTGAGTGAGTGAGTGAGTGAGTGAGTGAGTGAGGGAGTGGAGTGAGTGAGTTAGTGACCTAATGAGTGAGTAGTGGAGTAAGTTGAGTGAGTGAGTGGGAGTGAGTGAGTGAGAGAGAGAGAGTGAGTTAGTGAGTGTGAGTGAGTGAGTGGAGTAGAGTGAGTGAGCGTGAGTGAGTGAAGTGAGTGAGTGAGTGAGTGAGTGAGTGAATGAGGGAGTGGAGTGAGTGAGTTAGTGACCTAATGAGTGAGTAGTGGAGTAAGTTGAGTGAGTGAGTGGGAGTGAGTGAGAGAGAGAGAGAGAGTGAGTTAGTGAGTGTGAGTGAGTGAGTGGAGTAGAGTGAGTGAGCGTGAGTGAGTGAAGTGAGTGAGTGAGTGAGTGAGTGAGTGGGTGGGTGGGTGGGTGGGTGAGTGAGTGAGTGAGTGAGTGAGTGAGTGAGTGAGTGAGTGAATGAGGGAGTGGAGTGAGTGAGTTAGTGACCTAATGAGTGAGTAGTGGAGTAAGTTGAGTGAGTGAGTGGGAGTGAGTGAGAGAGAGAGAGAGAGTGAGTTAGTGAGTGTGAGTGAGTGAGTGGAGTAGAGTGAGTGAGCGTGAGTGAGTGAAGTGAGTGAGTGAGTGAGTGAGTGAGTGAATGAGGGAGTGGAGTGAGTGAGTTAGTGACCTAATGAGTGAGTAGTGGAGTAAGTTGAGTGAGTGAGTGGGAGTGAGTGAGAGAGAGAGAGTGAGTTAGTGAGTGTGAGTGAGTGAGTGGAGTAGAGTGAGTGAGCGTGAGTGAGTGAAGTGAGTGAGTGAGTGAGTGAGTGAGTGAGTGAGTGAGTGAGTGAGTGAGTGAGTGAGTGAGTGAGTGAGTGAGTGAGTGAGTGAGTGAGTGAGTGAGTGAGTGAGTGATCGTCGGACAAGTAAAGTGTTATTCGTTCTAGTCTATTCAACTGATCAACAAGCATACAGAATGAACAGCGTTTTACAAATCGCCTTTAGCCGACTTTTTTTCCTGATTCTGTCATACAACACCACCTCCTAACAACAAAAAGAGCACTGTAAAGGAAACGTACTATAAGCAGACTAGTGGCCTTTGCTTGTTCTGTTTCTTTCACTTATCCTTTGTTCTTTGCTCACCTTTAGAACGACAGTGAAGAAAATTCGAACTAATAATTAGCAACACGCCCAGAAACAGGGGAATAAATTTGTTGTGCCGTGCTCATTATAAAGAAACAAAAAAAGCTTTCAGACGCAAGGGATGCGAAGTAAGCTGAAGCTTCCGCCTCGAACATTGCTTGTATTTTTATTTTCTACGCTTTTTTCCCACCGGAGGGTTGGATTTCGATCCGACGCACTCCATCCTCCGAGCATAAGCATAAATCTTGATTGTCCGCTGATTACACCTTTCGTTTCTTTGTGCGTCGACTACCTCAGGTAAGGCAGCTACCCTTCGCAGATTGCATGAAAGATACGAGGAATTCCAGAACCCGCGCACGCACAGCAGATAGCTAAATGTGAAAAAGCGAAGAAAAAAAATAAGATGGGGAGGAGTAAAAACAAAGGAGGTTGATAGGAACAGGTCACGAGGAAAATCCTCCTCCCCAAGGAGTTATAACAAATGCACTCGTGTCGTATCAGAAGCGCGGATACAAAGGAGCGGCGGAGCATCTTAAAGCTGCCCGAGATGACAAATGAGCGAAAAGGGATTGAAAGATGACGTCGGCGACGATGCGAAGAATGCGTTGCAGCTAGCTCAAATCCCGTACAGTGAACCGCGCAAGGCCTGGAAACCATTCTATATCAGCCAAAATGGAAAATTTTTAAGTATGTTAGTGTTGTTAGAAGTAGCATGGCCAGAAATGTTTCTCGGGGACAGGAGGGGGGAGGGGGGTTAACCATGTTTTATGTATGCTCCTGTGTGCGTGTATATGTACACATGCAAAACCGAAAAAATTCGGGGGGGGGGGGTAGCTGAACTCCCCGAGCTCCCCACCCTGGCTACGCCCTTGGTGGTTAGAAATAAAGAGTGTATACTTGGAAAAGGCAAGAAAAGGAAGACGATGGAAGCGAGAGATAGCGCTGTAAATACCATGGACGCGCATTCCAGAGATAAGATAGATAGATAGATAGATAGATAGATAGATAGATAGATAGATAGATAGATAGATAGATAGATAGATAGATAGATAGATAGATAGATAGATAGATAGATAGATAGATAGATAGATAGATAGATAGATAGATAGATAGATGGATGGATGGATAGATAGATAGATAGATAGATAGATAGATAGATAGATAGATAGATAGATAGATAGATAGATAGATAGATAGATAGATAGATAGATAGATAGATAGATAGATAGATAGATAGATAGATAGATAGATAGATAGATAGATAGATAGATAGATAGATAGATAGATAGATAGATGCTACAAGCGGCGCAGTATCATAGCCACCGAGTCACCAATCGGCGTTAGCGGTGTAAGTTCCTGCGCAAAAATCGCTGTTTCTACAGCAGTCTCGGCGGGGGCTACGTCCCGATGGTGACCGAAAACAGAAAGACAACGGGCGCTCGCCATGCGCCACGTGTTTTATAAAATCTGAGTTAGTCAAAATTATTCCGCGCTCATGATTACGAATCACTGCATTCGGCAGGCTCGTGGTATGGCGCCCTAAAGCAACGCAATTTTTTTTTCAGCCGTCGAACTAACACCGCGTGCACTGCAAAGCAGTCAAATGAGCGGGAGCTCTGGCGAAAACATCATGCAATGCTCATCACGTTCCTGTTCGCGTCGCGGTCTAGTTTAGAACAAAGCTATTGACGCCTGTGTAGTTGACGATGTCGCGTAAAACCGCATCGCATATAGTCCAGATCGTTTGCGGCGTCCCCGCTGGCTTCCCATCGAGACCCTCGGTAATTTGACGAAAATGAGCGTTTCCTCTAAAATATATATATATTTTTTTCTGAGACGCCGCAAGCACATCTGCCGCCACAGATGCTACGCAATGCTGCGAACTCCGTTATTGTTGCACGCATTTCATCTCTTGCGCAATTAAAACAAGAAGTCTCTAACATAAAAAAAAGTGGCTTGCGAAAAACCGTGACACTTGAGATTGCCGCCGGGTTTATATAGCTGCTACGTGCCGCAATCAAAGCAGTCTTTTGAAAATTCGATGCGCTTGCGTTGTTGCTATGCGGTGTTGAACAAGCGCATTTCAAAATTTGAATGCCTCCTGACAATGGGCCAAGAGGAATGGGCGATGTAAGGTAAGCCGACGAACTCTGCGCATTTCATGATGAGTTGTTATACGTAAGCGCTGTTATAATTAAGTTGTTATGGTTAAGTTGTTATGGTGAAGCTGTATAAAGCGTTACGTCTTCGTTCTCTTGTCCATTGTCCAGCGTTTTGCAATCAATATAAATTATCAATAGGTTAAAAAGCGGGTGAACACGACAAGAGACAAGAGGGGACACCAACACCGTCTTTTGTCGTGTTCCCGCTCTACTGCGCTATATACCGTCCAGTACCAACTAGTCCAACTAACAACTATCGTGTGTTATAGTTATGCTGTTGTCCTTCCGTTGACGTTTTGTTAACTTCATTAAACATTTTGTTACACTGCAATGGAATCATTATTGCGACAACATTTTTCGGTTCCCAGATTAAAATAAACATCGGTCCACATATTTGTTCGTCGAATGTGCGGAATCGTGCACGTTGCAGGATTCGAACCCTGGCATCCGAGGATTCTACTTAAACAGGTGCGAGTAGTCAACGTGGCGACGAAGCGTGCAGTAGCGTGCTTTCACATCTCTGAGCGGCGAGGTGAACGCATTGCTAAAGCGCTGTCGGCGCGGAGGAGTAGAACTATGCTGCGTTACCATTACGTTTTGTTCTACATGCTGAAGAAAAGGCAAGGACGAAATAACTTGTGACAAGGAGCTTCGATATCGACGAGGAAAGAAGAACAAGTTAGACGAGGACGAGGAACATACAAGTTAGGACAACGAGAATATACAGCGACGAGGAAGTTAGATGAAGGCGAGGAATGTAAAAGGAAAAGCGTGAAAGCAAATGTAGAGGAAGATAGAAGGACAATGAAGTTTGCCCGAACAGAGTGAGAGAGCTAGGACTAGGAAGTTAGGAAAACGAGACACAAGGACGAGGTAGGCACACAAGGATTAGTGAGGTAAAACGACAAGAAAGGTATATGCGGAAGACGAATATAGTACACCAGTGAAGATAGGCGAGAATGATGAAGATATGATGACAAGAACAAGCGCTAGGAGCCTAGGACAAGGAAGGAAGATAGACAAGGATGAGGATGGAGAGACCCAAAATAGTGATTCGCAGAGTGAGGCGGAGAACAAGACACCGCGAATGAGAGAGAAAAGGTATTCACGTAAAATTTCCAGAATGAAAGTGTCTTGGGCTGCAGCGATCGAGTTATGACAGTCGCGCTTTAGCGTGTGCCTTAATCTGTCACGGAAGTTCTTGCTCAAAAGAAATAAAGATGGTGGAACCTTCCCACGTCGATAGCGATGGACCTCAAAAGAAATGAGAGAAAGAAAAGACGAATTATTCAATTTAACTTGTGGTTTCTTCCTGCGCCCCAATGCGCGTCTCTTCGCAATCATTTCGGAAGCGGATATGCTCCTGATTGCCGACGGGTAAGAGCTCGGTGGAAATTCCCCATCTTGCGCCACTGCGTTGCGTTCGTCTCTCAGGAACATTATTACGTGTGCTGCAAGCAGTACCGTCATAGTTTGCGTCACGTCGGCGGAAGTGCATGTGAAACAAAAAAAAAACAAACAAAATAATGTAACGACTGACACCAATAAAAATGCTCAAATCCCCTACGCATAGCAACTAGTGCGGCTAATTACAGGCAACAACGGATGTTGAGGTACCCCGGATCTATGAGGACCTGCAGTACTGAAGATGCAGTGTGATTATCGTGCATAGTGGCGGGATTATCCTAGCCTGACGCAACCTAGCGATGTATTAGTGAAACGTCGTTCCCGTTTTATTCGTTTATTACTATTTTTTTCTGGCAGAAACTGGGGGGGGGGGGGGGGGGGGGGTCTTAGATGAACGACTACGCTTTAATCGGGAAGGGATGGCTCTGCGGTGCGGGCAGATTAGAAGGGGTTGTGATGAAGATAGGGCAAATCAGACCGCAGACACTGCCAGAGCACGAGAGGCCCCGAAGGACTTAATTCTTCATCTACCGCAGTGAAGGCGAGACGTGCCTATACCTTTGCCCTCATCCGAACTACCATGGCCGAGTTCCAGTTCTAGACAGCATCGTAGACAGTTTTACCGCTGACAACTTAGAAGGCAGCATAGAAGCCCCAGTCATCCGAGTAATGGGAACGCGTCTGCATGACGTCCATGAGACGTGACGCCACCTCCCGTCGACAAGGGAAAGTTGGGGGAAAACAAACATTCGTTGTTTCTTTAACTTATTTCGAGTTCAAAATTTATGAAAGAAATTGAACGTAGCTTACATTGAGCTTACATCCGAGCATTTCGCAGTGCCATCTTGTTTGGACATCAAAATAGCCTGCATCGTATTTGTCTCCGACGCCGTGTTCTCGAAGCTGTCCATCTTCCCGGCTACGTGAGAGTTGGAAGGGGACTAAAATGGCCGCTGTCCGCTTAGCTGTCTATTCAACCCTCTACGGTGAGTACTGAAACACACCCCATGTGAGACTCCGGAGCAAAGACCCACACTTTATGTATGGTGGCTCTGGCCACCATCGCCGGCGGAAGGATTCATAAAAGCACTTGCGGAAATAGTTTGCAAAGAATGCTTCATATACTCAACTATTTGACTGGTAACAGCTGCCTAGCGGTTATGGTGCTCGACTGCTGACCCGCAGGTCGCGGGGCCGAATCCCGGCCGCGGCGGCGGCATTTTCGATGGAGGCGAAAGTGCTCGAGGCCCGGGTACTTATATTTAGGTACACGCTAAAGAACCCCAGATGGTCGAAATTTCCGGCGCCCTCCACTACGGCATCCCTCATAGTCCATGTCGTGGTTTTGGACGTATAACCCCAACAATTATTTATAATCCACAGTCGAAGAGACCACGCCGAATGCACGACTCGCAATTGGATGGCTGTCGTGCTTTTGTTGTGTGAAGAACCTGCGTCACTGAATTTGCAGCTATGCGGAAAAGGTGCGGTAAAACCTTGCCAGCGCGCTGCACTACCGTACACTTGTGATGACGAAAAAGGTTGCACGTGATTACGTTCACGTGTTCACAGGGGCAACAAACTGCTGGCTCTGTAACACAATTTGTACCACAGAGTGAGCACGTACCCTCTGTTGTACGCTCTAGTTCACTGTAAACGCTCCGTAGTCCACCACAGAGAGAGACATGCGAAAACGTACATTTTCCCGGCTGACAACAGAACACACGTCTCTCGCCGATTTCGGGCTTTGCCCTGTAATTTCTCTCCGTCACATTCACCTTTCTCGTGATCGTTCTTTTGTCCTCTTCTTCGTGCATAGGCACGGACGGGTTGCAAAAACGCTGTTTTTGCTTGCCTCAGTGTGGTCCGTGTCCCGCTTCCCCGATTCGCTTGGCGTATCCCCGTAACGGATACGCCAAGCGGTAAACACGTCGCCGCGCACGCTCTCCCTTCACTCCAAGCGAGAACCTGCACCTGTTTCGATCGTTTGCCGCGCTAACGGTTGGGGGGGGGGGGGGTGATGGGGAAGCATGTAGGTGAGGGATGGAGGGGTGATGAAGAGGGGGAGGGGAGGGGGAGTGTGTCGCTCGTGCCGACACACGAAGCACTAGACACGTGGCGGTGACGATAACGCGTCTGTGCCGAACGTATAGTTCGATGTTCTGTTTGTACGCCTCTACGGATACGTATATTACAACCGTCCCCTTTTTTTTTCCTTCTTTCTAAACCCCGCCCCCAATCTACCCTCTCCCAATCATGCCTCGACGAGCTCCCGGGGACGTGACAGCGCATAGGAAGGGTTATCTTTTCCTCCGGAACGCAAGTTAAACACGGGACGTACGTACGCTTTCACAGTCACGGTCATTCGGAGAATACGGGACCTCGGGAGATAGGTAGGGTTACAGCGCGGGTAGCGAACATCGGTTAGGAGACTGAGAGGGTAGTCCGTGAAACACGATGCAGATCAGAGGGCCAAAATAAAGAGAGAGAGAGGGATAACAAGAAAGAGAATAGAGGTCTGGAACTCGAGAACGCCGTATCTAGGGCGCTGTGTGAACCGTCCAAGTAGATCAGATTACACAGTACGCCCTCTGTCACTTGCTTTTCTTTCCCGGTTCGTTCCCATAAAAGGTATGGTTACCGGCAGCTTGATTCCGTTGTGCGCGGGAAAATTCCCGCGCGATCGCACGCATCCTAACTACAACGCTTTCCCTCCAAGCACGCTCTGCAAACACCAAGCAGGAAAAAAGCTGGGCACTTGGTTTTCGTTCGCTGTTTCTCTTGCGTGTGAGCTGAGCGTGCGTGTGGCTGCGTTTTCCCGTACGCCGCTTCTTCTTCCACTGCGATCGTGTGTCCGCTGTCCTTCGAAAGGTCGGGCCACCGTGGGCGTGCATGCTCGACAAACCCAATCCTCAGATCGCCTGTCATTTTATTTATTCCTTTTTATACGCTTCGCTCGTCCTCCCTCTCTATCGCTTGTTGCTTTTTCCTTTCTCTTTTTCTTACTCCCGCGGTGTTTGCCTTTGCCTGGGAGCTCTGTTTGTTTGTTTGTAGCCTGCCAAGTTTGGCACACACCCACTCTGGGGATTGGCCATGAAGACGTATTGTAGCCTATGGATGATAACTACATTAATGTTTACCTCCCTATCACTAAAGTAGAAAATATTAGCTTGTCTGTTCTTCTTCTCTCTTCTTCTTCTTCTTCTTCTCTTCTTCTTCTTCTTCTTGCATCTTTCCACACTCTTTCTTGTTACACGATCCGGACCTGGAAACGGACCGAGCGGTTCGACCCGTTACTGCGGCCAAGGGTCCGTCCCGTCGCGACAAAACCGTATGCTTCAGGTCGGCACAGTCTGATGCGCAGACGTCACTGCTTGGCACTGCGTCACGTGCACACTTATTTTTGTGAGACCGGTAGCCCCGGTCCCACAGTTACTGTGTCTGCGTTATTTAGTTCTTCCTTCCTGTCTCACTCAATCGCTCGCTACCCGCGCGTCTCTTGAACGTTACCCCCGATCGGCCGAGCTGCAATCCCAACCCTCTTCCACTCCTTTTCCCCAGCTGACAACAAGACTAGAATCGCCCATGCAGCGAATCCGTAATGCGCAGCGCCACCTATATCTTATTTGCTATACCTTATTTGATAGTGCCTGTAGAATACAGGCACGATCAAGAGGGCGGCAGCAAAAAGAGGAACACGCGATAGTGTAGGGAACAGTGGATTCGCACCAGGGACCTCGGCCGTATCGCCCTAGTGTGTGCTTTCCATTACCGCTTTTCCGAGAGGATCGAGAATCGTAGGCAGAGTGCGAAGACGCGTCGGGCTGTGAGAGTATCGTTTGCTTTGCGCGTGCACCCGTAGTCCTACACGAGCACTCTCCTCGCATAACGTCTGTGATCTCGCGCCATTTCATTTTCTTTTCCGGCGATGTTTGCTTCGCGCCTTCGCGACGTCGTATAGCAGACGGTACATAACGGATGTTTCCCGAACGGCGAGAATTAATTCCGAATCGGTGAAAGCACGCCAGAGAAGGAACGTAGGATGTCATTTACTGAAACGCCAGTATGGCCGGCATAAGCCCCGCGGCGCGAGGGCACGTTGGGATCCAAAAACAAAAACAAAAGAAGAACAAAAAACCCCTTAGAGAAACAGTCAGCCGTTTCCTAATTAATTCGGGACACGATCTTTACGCCTCGTTGCTGAAACGGCGACGACGGACGAATCCGTCGCTTGCAAGTCAGGGCGAAGTGTTACAGGCAGCAGTTGCGACTTTCTGGACCGACTGGCGGCTGATTCTAATGCGTGCCGCTGACGCTTAACTAATTTCCCTGTAACGGTACGAGCAAACTTCTCGCGAGCGGTATATACGCGTACCTGGAGCTGCCCTAGACGTTTCCTCGTTCGCCTCGGGGTTTACGCGTGGCGTTCGCGCTTTGACGTGTGCCGAGAGTGCAAATATAATGTCGCGTCAGACTGCTGTAATGACATTCGGCGAACATTGGTGACTTCCGTAATGACCTCAGTTCTTTTGTACAATACTACACATTAGCGCCGAGTATTACTTCTCCTCCGTTTCTTCATTTTTATTTCAAGCCCCGTCCTCACTCCCACCGTAGGTTAGGAAATCGGAACCTGCTTAACCTACCCGCCTCTTTCCTCTGCCACCATCGGAATAAAGCCGCAGCCCTTTAATACTGCGTACCTCCTAACTAACATGTGTGTAATGAAGACGACAAAACTCACAATTCAATCGACAGAAGTTTTTGCCGCCGCGGTGGTACAGTGGTCACGACGGTGCTTGGCTGCCGACCCGAAAGTCGCGGGTTCGATCCCGGCCACGGCGGTCCCATTTCGATAGAGGCAAAATGCCAGACGCCCGTGTGGTTTGCGTTGTCAGTGCACGTTTAAGAACCCGAGGTGTTTGAAAATTCCAGAGCCCTCCACTACGGCGTGCCTCATGACCATATCGTGGTTTTAGCACGTAAAAAAGAAACACTCCAGATATCATTATTGATCGGCAGAAGTTTGTTTTGAAGTTTTGGGATATCGAAGAATGCCTCAATGTTTGCCTAATGAAAACCATTTCCCGCGTGCAAACCTCGTTCAGAGACGCCTGCGGTTAATAAGTTGCGTATAGTGGAGTTTGATTCTTTGTTGTTGTTTTTCTTTTCTTCTTGGAAAACATTGTTGTGCGTGGAGAAATTCTGCGCCTCCCTCGGCAGCGGGTCGTGGCGCGAGCCAGTGGGGTCCTGAACTGAGGGCTCCACCCAACGAGGACGATCCTTGAGGCCTGCACAAATAAAAGTTTCCTCTCTCGTCTCTTCTTTATTCTCTCTCTCTCCGAGGAAGGCGATGGCCTAGCTGCACACCCGTCTGCCTCTTTCCTGGGACTACATGGATGATGTTAAGGTATAGACTGTAAAGCGATGATTGGGGCCAGTTGTTTCATGTCGACCTTGCGTGTGTGCCGCTTGAAAAATTTGTGGCTTTGAGACACAATTGAAAGTGAAAGGAGGAAAGGCAAGGAGGCAGCCTAACGCTGGAGACAAATGCCACCAAACAGCATGTTTATCCGAGTGAGTGAGTGAGTGAGTGAGTGAGTGAGTGAGTGAGTGAGTGAGTGAGTGAGTGAGTGAGTGAGTGAGTGAGTGAGTGAGTGAGTGAGTGAGTGAGTGAGCGAGCGAGTGAGGGAGAGGGAGGGAGGGAGGGAGAGAGGGAGCGAGTGAGTGAGTGGGTGAGTTATGTAAATAATATGTAAATAATATGTAAATAATAATTGGAAGACATCTTAGTCGAAAACAGGAAGTAATGGGCACGTGCGGGGCATGTAGCGAGAAGGCACGGTAACCGCTGGTTATTAAGAAAAATAGGCTAGGTTCCAACAGAAGGCAAGTCGGTGAGGGGGAGGCAGAAAGCAAGGCGAGCAGGTGATATTGAGAAGTTTGCGGGGTTACGTGGTAGCAGCAAGCACAGGGCCGGTTAGCTTGATAAACATGGGAGAGGCCTTTTCCTTGCTGTTGTTATTGACGATTATGATGATATGATGATAATGAATAAGGGTGACGTATGTATATAATAAATAACAGCATTTCTTTTTAATGACGTCACTGAATCTAGACGCCACGGCGGAGGTCCGCGGTGCGAATTTTATGAAGTCCTCGCCCTGCTATGGCAACCCGCGAAACCTTTTATACAGTCGCATGATGACGCGTAAACTGCTGTTCTCCAAGTCAATTGGGTGCATTCTCACGGCTTCTTACAGGCTGTTCTCTTTATACGGCCCTCTTGGATCGTAAAGGAGCGGCGTAAAACGAAGAAACGGAGCTACCGGAAGGGCGGCGTAAAAAGAGTAATAAAAATGGAGTAAGGAGAAAGGGAAGGAGTCGGCAGTGACTCGGCAACACGTCGTTCCCGAGGTGTTAAGGACGAGGTGAGGCCCCCGAGTATGATTATTAATAAGTTCTCGGGAGCCTCGCGATGTGGCACGGAACACCGGTCGATCTCTCCTCTCTTGCCGCTGCTTTCGCATCGATTCCTTTTTAAAGAGGCTGCCTCCTTATATGAACTAGATCCCTCCCGAGAACTGCTCACTTTTCCACGAAACCGAGGCTTCCGAGAATTAATGGCTCTCTAATCGGAAGTAAAGCAGCCCTAATATTTACGATTCAGAAGCTGTTTTGCCTGTATTCCGCGCTCGGTCGTATTGAAAGAAGGAGAAATGTTGAATACGATATTTTGCATTATCCGGTTTCGGCTGGGCCTTACAGAAGCGACGCATGGTATTCAGTTGCATCTCAACAGACGTATATCACTGGAAAAAATTCAGGATTAATCTTCCTGTCGGGAAAATGGGGGCAAGCGAAGCTTGGTGTGTATGTGCCTTACGTACCTATTTCTTTCTTTCTTTCTTTCTTTCTTTCTTTCTCTCTTACTTTCTTTCTTTCTTATCTTTCTTTCTTTCTTTCCTCGTTTTCTTTCTTTCTTTCTTCTTTTCTTTTTCTTTCTTCCCTTCCTTTCTTTCCTTTCTTTCTTCCTTCTTTTCTTCTCTTCTTTCTTTCTTTTTTTTTTTTTTCTTTTCCTTTCTTCTTCATTGCGCAATGCTCCCTCTCGTTCCTCCACATGCCAGGAATCGAACCTCACGGCTCCATGCTCAGCGTGAAACACTTCACTTGCTACAGGCAACACGACGGCATGCGTTCATATCCAGGCAGCAATGAATGTGGCAACATGAAATGACAAGTCGCTTCGATAAAGATCAGATTGCCATATCAAAACGGTGATCGCCGACCAAGCGCCCGATTTAGAAAGCCTCAATTATTATAAAACGGAAACGGCGCATACAAACACACTCGTGACCGGCGCAACCTTCGAGGTGCCGCATTTCTGTACGCACGCCGGTGCCGTGTTT